>NC_085880.1:42436884-42439384 GCF_034702125.1 Engraulis encrasicolus | reverse complement strand
TCCCTGGAGCGGTCTCTGGATCTATCCCTGGATCGGTCCCGGGGGGCGGCCCTCTTCACGATGGACGTGTAACCCTGGCGGATGATTGGCCGGGGCTCATCGATGGGCTCAGCGCTCACCTGATGGAACACGAAACAAATGCACGAATGCTCTCTAGCTTATTCTCTCTTTCTATAAATGTTATTGCTCCATGCCCCAATTACAAAACAAACACATTTTGGCCATAACAGATGTTGCAGATGGGATCACTGTCGATGTCGATTCACAGTTTGCTGAGAGAAAGCTCAACTACATCATAACAACATTGCTGTGACATGACAGAGCGTCTGAAGTCACAGATTAAAACTTGATCACTACCATTTGGGTAACAGCAAGCTTGTAATAGAGGCTCTAGAGAAAGGACTAAAGGGGAATTGCCAGCCACTTTAAACATGTAGTTCAGTGCTCAGGATACTCTTGACTTGTTAATACCAAAAGACTTTTAATTTTTTTGTTCAACCCTTTCCGAGATCCTTGAGCCTGCCCAGCTAACCCAGGGCACAGGGCGCTAGTTTGTTTACATTAGCATTTGAAACATCTTCACATATTCCAAATATGCCATCTTTGGAGCACACCGAGGTACAGGGTAAAAGACATTGCCGGGCATTTTTATGTGGTCGTCTCTAAATTGAATCAGTCTCTATGAAAACAAAAAAGAAAAAACAATAAATTTGCCCCTGAAGACTGTCGGACCACCAGGAAATGCCCTGTATGCCAGATAACCAGTCAAGACATCGCCCTCACCACCTCATCCAATCCACCAGCCGCTAACCGGGCGAGTAAAGCTAGTTCTTTTTGTCTTCACAAACGCCAAAAATTGGATGCAGTTTCCCTAAACCCTTTAGTGCAGAGCCTATGTTATGACCTTTCTGTCATCAAACTTGTCATGACCATGCATACGGCATTTGGTATTGGTAATGGCATAGCAATGTTGTTATGATGTACACAGTTGAGTACTTTCAGCAAAGAGTGAATAGGCCCGTCGACAGCCCCATCTGCAGTAAGAGGTTACAACATTGGCCCTGGCGACTGGAGCGGCATTATGCAACATTCAGGCTCATGAGATTTGAGACAACTTTATTAAATATCTCTGTTTGTTTGAGATGAATGAACATATTCTAATGATAGATGAGGGCCTTAGCGTTTAAATGCAACTCAGGGCATATTTCTATGTGCTTCAGAAGCTGAGATATTTAGGTTTTTATAGGCTGAGGGCAGCTTTTCTCAAAAAAGGGCTTAGGCATTCAGCACCCTTTTCTGCAGGTGCTTTAGGCATCAATGGGTTAATGATTTGATTTCCTATTCACCTCTTGGCAGTCCACGAGCAGCTTGGCCTCTCCACCCTTGACGCTCAGGGCCAGCTTGTGCCACTCGCCGTCGAACAGCTTGGCGGCCCCGTCGAAGGTGCGCAGCATCTGTGTCCCGCGAGGCCCCACGTAGAAGAAGTCCAGCGCCCGGCTGTCGCCACGGAGACGCAGGCCCACCTGCTCCTGGCCCTGGGCGTCGCTCACCTGCGCAGAGGAGGACACGCGTTCATATCAGGAGTGCATTTCTTGAAACCATAGTTGTTAACTACATTACCTACTTTGATGTTTGCAATGCAATTTCCCATTGGCAACTACCCAAGTTTCTTACATGCTAACAACTTCGCTTTCGAGAAATGCACCCCAGACGATGACACGTTCATGTCAGCTGAGGAGGAGGGGATGAAATGGGCAAAACATCATCACTATCTTCATTTGAAGAGCACTTTTTCAAAACACTTTCAATATCACAAGAAAACAACCATACAATGTTTGCAAGTAAAACCGTTATATCACATTGTATGAATTGTATGAATGAATAGACCCCCAGTTTCCACCCTCAAGAAACGCCGTCCTTGCGCAGTAAAAAAAAGACTCTCAAAGTCTTGAATTAACACTGCAAGTGTTACTGTGTGCCTGTACAGTACCTGCCACAGGTTCCATGAGGAGAGGGCAGCATCCTTGGTCATCTTGAAGGTGGCGATGATGGAGTAGTCATTGGGGAGGCCGTCGGGGTACACATCACTGCAGAATCACATTACATTACATCACATTACATTACATCACATTACATTACATCACATTACATTACATTACATTACATTACATTGGGGAGGCCGTCAGGGTACACATCACTGCAGAATCACATTACATTACATCCCATTAGATGACCATTGGGCTACACATCACTGCAGAATCACATTACATCACATTACATTACATTACATTATATTACATTGGGGAGGTTGTCGGGGTACACATCACTGCAGATCACATTACATTAGCCGTCGGGGTACACATCACTGTAGAATCACATTAGACTAGATGACAGTACATTACATTTAGCCTGATTACCATCGACTTTCAAATGTCTTTAAGACTTGGTCTGACCAAGAGCATAACCATTGACATTTCCCAAACGGCATGGTTGACCCGCC
>NC_085880.1:42369384-42431884 GCF_034702125.1 Engraulis encrasicolus | reverse complement strand
CAACGCCCCATCCCAATGAGAAACAAGTTATATGTCTGGACAGAGAACACATTTTTGCTTTCCTTCTTGCCAATATCTGTTATGAGAGTGTTAGCATAAGATCTAACTCTCTGTGAATGCTTTGGAGAGATAAGATTCACTTAAGTTTTAATGATCGAAAATCACACACATTTATGTTTTCATTTGTTCTAACCTCATGGCGGGCCAAATGTTTGCCATGCATGGGCCGGATTTGGCCCACAGGCCTTTGTTTGGAGACCAGGGGAACTACTGAAAGCAATAAACCTTGCACTGTGAATTTCAACTGCTGCCTGCACTGGACTAGACTAGAGCAGTTGAAATTCAGAACACAAGGTGTATTTCACGTGTGTTTCACGTCTTATCTGCTAGTTCAGATGTTCTGTGAATGAAATCATAGGCAACAGAGCGGGGAGTTGCACTGCACATACCAGCTGAGGTCAAAAGAACATGGCGCATAGCTCACGGCTCCTCAGTGTTCAACCTGAAACTAGGGTGCATTCCAATATGCAACCTTGTGTCCTCCACTTGTGCTTGTGGCCTCGAACCAGGAAGTAATACATCGTTATGACATCACTGACAACAGCATTATATTTCAATATCTTGCAAAAGCTCAATTGTAAAGTCATTTTCTCATTTGCAAACTGGGCAGGGAGTTGCACATATAAGCTGAGGTAAAAAGAACATGGCGTGTAGCTTACGGCTCCTCAGTGTTCAACCTAAAGTTAACCTGGAGCTAGACTCAGGGTTGCCAGATGAGACTAACAATTTCCAGTCAGAAAAAAAGCTCAAAACCCACCTGGGAGCACAAAATCTCAACCAATGAGAACTCTATTCTATTGATTTCTACAGTAGTGCCATAAATCTGCAGAAAACCCCATCCAAACACCATTTTTTAAATCCTTTTTACCCACAGACGGTTATCCTTAACAGCCCAATTGTGCGGGGGAAACTGCCCACTCTGGCAACAAAGACTAGTCTCCCATGCAGGGACGGGGCATGTCAGTTGGAAGAGAAAGGGGACTGACCGGCCAGGGGGGGCAGTACAGGGTGTGGGGTACAGGGCCTTCCTCCTCTATGAAGTCTCCAACTCATCCAGGTCATAGTAGGCAGTTAAAGCATCAAAGTTGTAAACATCATCCTAACGAGGCCGAGCTGTAAGCTTCAGACTTCAAAAAGAAGTCCAGTTCCTTACGACTAGACTTAACTTCTCTTAATGGGGGAGCAGATAAACCAGCAACCTGTAGGCCTACTAATATAGAAATGACAGGGAGCAAGCTGTGTACTTATTTAGAAATGAAAGGCAGCTCCGAATATTGTGTTTATGGCTCTGCTGCCCTGGAATGCTTCTTACGAGAGATACTGTACTGGTACACTGGAAGACAGAACATTCCAGATGCAGTAAGTCAGACCTAAAATGTTTGTTGACGTTACCCCTGGCCTGGCCCAGGCATTTGCAAGTGGACAACAATACTGTTCATATTTGGTGTGTGAGCTTCATTGGACGTCACGTGTGAGCCTGGACTCTGGGCTCTGTCCTTATTCTTGGTCTTCAGTTGCAGCTACAAGCTATTTGCTTACTCCAGGACAATAGCTCTAGTGGCCCGTTGCATAAAACTGTTTAAGACTAGTCTTTAGTCTAATATTTCTTTGTAAGTATTCAGTTGCATAAAGATTAAGACCAGTCTAATGTTATTGGGTAAAGTCTAATATCTGTCTAATTTGATCTAACCTCATAACAGAGATTCTACACAGTAAATTCTACAGTGCTCATTTAACACTTAGAGAGTTGATTTACTGTGTAGGAGTATTATGGAGATATGCCAACGTAATAGGTTGCTATGGGCACCTAACGTGACCAGGTTCCGGTCTGCCTAAAGGCAGAGGTGTCAATCCCGGGTTCAGAAAGTAAAAACCCTGCCACAAATTGGATCCAACCATCTCCGAATCACCTGATAATTGAACACTCAAGACCAGCTGCTTATTAGAGTCACCTGTGTTGGAAGGAAACTGTGGCAGGGTTTTTACTTTCTGGACCAGGAATTGACACCTCTGCCTAAAGGGGTGTGTCATAATACTAGAATCTCTCTTATCCAGTCTCTCTGACTACAAAAACCTTGGCCCTACTGTACGAGGATCACATGCATTGCCTTCATTGAAAACCCTCCCTCTGTGGGACCTCATATTGGCTGCTTCATACTAGGGGCCGTGGTGATGACTGACTCCCATTTACAGCAGACTATGAGGCCCCTGACGGAGCTGCATGCCCAGGCTCGGCCCTCAACCCTAGTCTTGATCAGGGCCGTAACGAGACATTTTCAAATACCGGGGTCAAATCATAGATCAATTTTACAATTTTGAAAAAAATACAGAGGACATGACCTCTGTGTCCTCTATGGTATTTATGGGCATGGTCTTGATCTTTTAGCCGCAGCTTTCTTCACAAGCTGTTTTGCCATAAAAGCAAAAAGGCAGTAGCCTAACAGCATGCCTGACAAAATAATCACATGTCAATGATCTACCTTAAACAATTTAGGATTTGAGGCACGCTATAATTGTCATTGAAAATTTCATTATCATAGTACTACACTCTACTATCACATAATACAGGGCCTTTAGTGATACAATACGACTCGGTCATTGCCATTCTGGTAACAACACATTTATAACACCATGTTTTAGTGGGTTATGCTGAACAATTAAAAATTATTTTCAAGCCTTTTTGCTCAGTTCAGAGCCTTGCAGTTTGCAGGGCAGCGTTGGCCTACTAGGCCTGCAGCACCTACCTCATGGTCTTGCGGAGGTGCAGCGAAGGGTTAATCCTATAGGCCACTGCATCTGGCTCGGATCCCTCCACCACGCTCACCCCAGCAGACTCAGACAAGCGGAACTCCTCCAAGAGGTCAAAGCCTGAAAAATAAACAGGCCAGAGTGTTGCTGATGCCCACCGCAGTGTCAAGCTGTCATGTTGTCAATACAAACGCTCTCGGGCTGTAATGAAGTGTGCAACACTACAAAGGGTATCTGAGGGCAAAGTTTGTGTTCGCCATCATGTCTTCAAGGGCCTATACTACAAAGCTGGTTCAGAATAAGTTAAGGTTAAGTTAAGAGGTAAATCATCTAATACAAGAGCTTTTCTTAGATATTCTATTAGATAACTTACCTTTTAACTTAACCTTAACTTATCCTGAACCAGCTTTGTAGTATAGGCCCCATGACTCCATGCCACTAATAACCACTAACCACTAACATACAATTTGAGGGCAAGAGCAGATCAGGGAGGATGGGTAATACGTAAGTGACATTGTAAAGCAGGGGTGGGGAACCTTTTTCATTCGAAGGGCCATTTTAAATTCATCCGAGGGCCATAAAAGTCCTCCGAGGGCCGTACTATGAACACAAATCAGGATTCCCCCCTGCACTTTAGGCCTACATTCTTTAGGTCCCCTGAATATAACTTAATTGTATTGCAAATGTATTTTCTAAGATTCCTGTACAAAATATGTCATATTTCATGTGAAGCTGCATGACATTAAAATTATATCGTGGGCCGGATAAAACGGCCCTCGAGACATAGGTTCCCCACCCCTGTTGTAAAGCTATTTAGTACCCGTGTCATATGCTACTTTAGCCTACTTTATATTCACATCGATGATTATTGTTTACACATTGCTACATTGAGAACATATTACAAAATTCAGTAGTAAGGTGACTTTTTTATTTCTTAATATATAATCATAGGCCTAAGGAGAGAAATATGGGTAACAGCTATGAAAGAATGGTCGGCCTTCTGATAACACAGATGTCAGCAGGCAGGCTTATAGAGTGGGCTACATCCTAATTGAACATGACTTGCCATGAGATACCAGTAGTTGGGCCCACGCTGCCACCTTGTGGTCATATCTCTAACTGCATGTTAAACTTGTGTCGTGGCTCCTCGTATGACCTCTGAGGGGATGTCACGCCTGCTCATCGCCAGCTTACGTGGTAGGCCAGACTGTATGGATTGCCTTTTGTGGTATAGATCAGATGATAGCAGCTGTACACGGGGACTTTTGGGTCACTCACTTGGTAATTCTTGGCACGTGATGTATCCGCAGAGCGCGAGGAGCACTTGAATCACCAGCATTTCGTCAAACGCTGGCATTTTGAAAATGTTGACAGTCGTGTATTACATGTGCCTGGAAGAAATATCGACGATTAGAGGTTTAGATAGAAACGCAGATAAATAACTGTGAAAAAAACATTACCGTCTCGTCTAAATAACCTATTCAGACAGCTTTGGTTATGGATAGCTGTTTTAGGGTCACAGACGCATCATGTTGCCAGTCTGGAAATTTTGATTCTGTGTGTAGACAGACTGAAAAAGTTATTGGACTTTTATTGGAATTTATTGACGCGTGGCATGAGACCTGAGTCCTGCTGAAAAAGTAAAACAAATTTAACCGATATCTCAAATATTGGATGGAAATGCGTTCGTGTCTGCACATAGATAGACAATCAACCACATCTTCAGCCACAGGCAACTTGGTGCTGAGTAGTTCGCTCATTTAAAGGGAATAGTTAATTCTACCTGACAGGAAAAAAAAGTCTGTGGGATGTACAGTCTGACTCTGGCAGAAAAAATCTTCTTGAAAGAAAAAAAAGCACAATTGCGTCAGAAATGCAAAAATGGCCATTGTCACTCCAAACTGGACATAGACTAAAGTAAGTGGACGTGTCTAATTGAATTCAA
Source organism: Engraulis encrasicolus (assembly GCF_034702125.1). Classification (NCBI taxonomy): domain Eukaryota; kingdom Metazoa; phylum Chordata; class Actinopteri; order Clupeiformes; family Engraulidae; genus Engraulis; species Engraulis encrasicolus. The sequence continues at coordinate 42,427,131 of NC_085880.1, read as the reverse complement.
TAACTAGATTTAGTGCCTTGACAGCCTTGCATTATTTGTTGCCAAATAAAGGCCAAGGGAACAGAAATGAGGGACTTTAGGCCCTGTTTTCGTAGGCTATTCCTGCATCTAGATGCTTTATTCATGCGCGCCTTAAACGATGCAATTAGGCCAACATTACAATCACTGCAAAGTAGCCCACACTGCAATTGAGCACATTGCATCGCAAATTGAATGCTCATAAGTGAGATATGGGGGAAATCTCACAATAATAGCATCGCTGGAAATTGCAAATGTCACAAAGTAATTTAAATAAATGCATTATTTGTATTTCCCTTAATACCAACCGGTTTTAACAAATGCAATGGACGCAGAGCCTTATCACCCACCGCCTGGCATTGATCCATATCATGATATCCATATCCACATTTGGTACAAGCCAGAGCAAAAAAAAGGTATGGGAAAGAGAAGATGCCCAACATCACATTTTAACTTACATATTATTGTTACAGGTGACTCCAGCGCTGACTCCAGACAGTTCCTTACCAATTCCCGCGGCGAGAATAAGGTATAGCCAATTTTTAAAGTGCCATCCTTGGGCCGACCGCTCAAACACCAAGCCTGCCTACCTACTCCGCGAAGTGATGGTAAATCCCATGGGAACCTGACCCTTGCGCTCCACTCCACCTTCGGGCCTAAGGGATCTGCCCGTCAGCAAAGACACCGCTTTACCGAAGAAATCTGAGCGCTACCTACCAACTGCACCTGAATATACATGACCCATAAGTTTGGCGTGACGTTTAGTTTGTGCACCTGCCGCTGCTCCACCAGGCGTCACCAATAGGCCTATTTCTAGGCGATGTGGTATAAATATCAAATTTTGTGCGTGGCATTCGGCAACTCCTCGTATCACTGGTGTATCATAATTGCTTATTTCATTATGGTGATTGAGGCAGACAGTGTAAGGAGTAGGCCTATTTTAGTCGTGTAAGCGCAATGCCATTAATTAGACGTAGGCCTACTTTGGAAATAATTCATATCACGTTTACCCCCCTTTTCTCTAAGACCATTCATTCAGCAAATTCAAATATCTGGTTTAACATACATTTCATTTTGCATATGGAGATAGTCTTGCTTTCGATGGTTTACATGACAATACTCATTTTCGATCGCACTTTCCAGGCTCTTTCAGTACATATATGCAGACATTTTACGCAGCTCAATAAGGTTTTGATTCCCACGATGACGCACCAGGTTTTTCAGGTAGGAGGAAGCCATGTCAGTTAGCCCCTATTCCTGCAGGACAGTCGCCCTTTCTGTTCGGCTATTCTGGAGCAGAGATGCAGTATGTCACGGATACGCTTGAGCTGGGTTATGCAAACATTCCTCCGCCCAGAGACCGACCGTCTCTTCAGGGGTAATTGCAGCAAAATCGCATACAATTCCTCTTCGTTGATATACCAGAAAGAGAAGAGATATCATGGATAGTTTTGTCTGCTAATACTACTTCAGTCTACAGCCCTCAATTTGGGATTTGATACCATACACTGCTCATCCAACCCAATTCATCACCCCTTTGGTTCTTATTTTAAACAACAGGCCTACATTTCAATAATGTGGAAACTCTGACGTGTCCTGGAGGTTTATGCAATCTGACGTGTCCTGGAGGTTTACGCAAACGCAGTATGACATGTACACTTCTAAATATCGGAAATATAAAGGAGTAGGCCTATCATTACATGTCCAAAAGCTCTCCATTAAAGTCATTTCCCCTGTTAACCCCTTCATAATGTTGTGCAAATGCAGTGATATTATTTGGTAATAACTTATTGCTGGCAGAGAAGTTTGCCCTCGTGGCAATTGGATTGCCAATTCAAAATAACATTTTACTCATGTTTTGGGAGGATGGTATGATCCTCAATCCCCTGTCTCGGATTAGAGTATGTGACAGCCCAGCTGATTACTTTCCTTGTCATTCCCTGACACACAAACATTAATCCATGACACTGTAAATCCCTTTTGTCCCCTCCCCTCCCTCTTTCAGCGGGGAGGGGGGGCAACGACACATGCCAAAGCATCATGCACTGCTCCAGGTCTTACAGAAGACCCCCCCAATACAACACCCCATGGCCAAGGAACGAGGTGTATTTCTCTGACGAGATGTAAAAAAGACGTGCCGCCCTACTGACGGGATGGTTTGTACTAAATTATTTTTAAAAATTGAAGTATTTTTGGGCCTTTATTATGACTGAACAGTGTGAGAGGAAAGAGGAAATGGGCATGAGGGAGAGTTGAGGTAAGGGTTGGTAAATGACCGAGGTCAGCCTCGAACCGGGGTCCCCAAGGGCATGCAAGCATATATATGTTATGGGGGTCGGGGGGCTTAGTGCACTGCATCACATTGCCCCCTCCCTCTGAATTAGTGGTAGCGATGGATGTACTCTGGATCTGTCCTGTGTGTGTGTGTGAATGCATGACCTCTGTATACCGCGGTGGATTTCTGCAAGCAGATTTCTTTATTACAAAAAGACATGGTTTTTTAAGGGTAATCCTTTTCCACTCAGGCAAAATAAAAGTACAACCATACAGTACACTGACATGAATGCACCTCTGAACATCTCTGCCTTCCAGGGTCTCAACAGAGACCTGTTTGGAGTTCCAGGGTGCATACACACATCACACCCAGCTCACACACTCATCATCATTACACACGTACACACGCACACACACACACACAAGTTCATCAAAATAAAACGGTTAACCGCAGGTGCACAGAGTGAGTATGATGTCGATTAAAGGCCATAAGTTTAAGGTTACTGCTAGGTTTAGTAGCTTGCACAGTTTGCGTTTTCTTTCTTTTTTTTTTTTTTGAAAGATTTCAGAATGTATTTGCCATGGTTATGATGATTTGTTTTTTTGTACAGTATATTAAGTATTGCCCTTTTATATGTCTAACGGCAGCACTTCATTGCACTTTTAAATAGATGAATAAATAATAGTGTTGCCATAGCAGAGTACAGAGACGCACCGTCTGTCCAAACGCTTGTCAGCTCGAAAAATAAAATAAAAATACAGTACATTCAGCATCTCTTTCAGAGCACAACTCGTGTAAAATTGTTAGTTTAACTCAACAATGTACATTTTTTTGTTCATTTTTTCCGCCTAACCTTTAACAGGAAAAAAGCATCAATAAAATAATAAACAATTAACAATAATAACAATCATCTTTTTTGACAGGACAATTATTCACATGAAATAAAATACAGACATGAATTCATCACAAGGCCATAGGCAATAATAACCATTCACGCTCCACATAACACCACATTCGTTTTTTCTTTTTTTTCTTTTCTCTCCCATGGAATATTTTACACCTTGCTACAACTTTCTTAAGTTAACTAACTAGTACAAGAGTCCTTTTTTTAAGTGTCAGTCTATGTGTCTCCAGTTGTCAGTGTCAGTGCTGATTGGTGTGGGGATGAGGAGGGGTGAGGGGTTGGGTTGGGTTGGGTTGGGGGGTCAGCTCCTGACTATCTCTTGGAGGTCTTGGCCAGTTTGCTAGTGGTGTGGACGGGCGTGGACCTCCGTTGGGGCGTGGGGATCTTGGAGGGCTTGCCGCCGTGTGCCCGGGGGGCGGAGCGGGGCGTGGCCGGCGTCCGGCTGGTGTCCGGCGTCGCGGACTCGGACGCGTCGGAGCACACCGATTGGATGTCGGAGATGTCGAAGTCGGAGGCGTCGCTGCCTCGCCGGCTGCTGCCGCGGCTACCTGCCTTGCTACCGGGCCGGCTCAGGCCCTTCTTGGAGTCTGCAGAGGACACAGAGCACATGAGAGGAGAATTAGCAACACACAGGAAGTTCATTAAGATTGGAGCAGGCTTCACCCAACAGGATTTTCTTCTTTTTAAGGTGCTGACCCAAAATATTGTAAAACTGAAGAAGGCAGAACGCCGAACGCGTTTGTGTAATAATAAAGAAATGGTGTGAGGAATGCATTGCCGTGCCATTTGGCATGCCATTTGTGAAAACAGCGTACACAGGAAATATATTTGTAGCTGCAATATGCTTTGAGATAACAAAGCACCACAGTATCCCAAATCACTAAGGCAGTGCTAAATAGTTCATACTGCCATAGCCTACAGAGGGCAGCAGAGGGAACTCACAAGTGGCCGTGAGTGAGGGTTCCTGTGAGCATTTGCTTTGGTAGAATGTACAAACAAACGCTGTAGCTTGATTTAACACAAATCCATTTTTTTTTTACTTCATGCTTGCCCCCCTCATTCACTCAGCAAATAGTGAATAGACCCGCCAGCGACCCCATCTGCACTAAGAGGCTAAAAAAAAAAATCACCAACCACCAACTCACCGAATGACTGCCCCCGTGCCTTCAATACTGCAGCAGATATGAGAGTGCCTTCCTCTCCGGACTGCTGGAAGCCTTTTCCCGAGAGGTACCCCGGCAGCCGCAGTTTGCTGCCTTGGATGGGTGTACTCTGTGGACGCGAAAGGTACATATTTAGAAAAGGCACTTCCAGAAACCACAGCCTGCAAGTGAGACTACGCACACTTGCCTCACAGCAATGAGACTAGGGGTGGGCGATATGGCAAAAATGTTGTATCACGATATTTTAACATGAAATCACGATTTCGATTTTTTATCACGATCTTCCATCCAAAAAATAAAAACAACAAAAAACAACTTTCATATACTTGCAATTTGTAATTTGCAGTCAATAAAATGTTAACACACTGATGATACTCTCATAAAGTGTACAATTGGAATACAATAATGTATTGAATAAAGTTAAGACAACAACACAAGTGAGAAAACATCACTCTGATAATGATAATAAACATCCTCACTGCAAGACGATCTATACGATTTCTCCACTTTGGCAGATTCGAGACGATATTTTACTCAATATCGCGATTCACGATATAATATCGTCATATCGCCCACCCCTAAATGAGACCTTCTCATGTGTGCTCCACTAAGAGGAGTTCTTATTCCCTTGTGAATAGACACTTCAGATTCAATGCCAGAAGGCTGTAATCATGTATTTGTATACACTACCAAGGTCTGCTTTTTAGTATAATGTTAATGATCATTTTTTCCCCCAGAGTAGAATAATCAGGCTGTAAGTGTGTATTTCAAATCAACAAATCCTTAGCTGAGATGAGATTAAACTACACCAAACTATGCCAAATGACAGTTGAAGAAGAAATTTGAAGAGAAAGGAGGCATTGTGTTAAATAATGGACTAGTTGTTTTAAAGCAGTTTGGCACACACTGAAAGAGGACAGAGTGGGTTAGTGTGGTTAGAATCTTCAAAGGAATATTGACTCTCTTCCCCCCTCTCTCTCTCTCTCTCTCTCCCACTCATGCTCTCTCTCGCTATCTCTCTCTCACACACTCATGTTCTCTCTCTTTCTCACCCTCTCTGTCTCCCTCTCTCACACAGACAGACCGACAGACACACATAAGTACACACGCACACAGACACACAGACACACACACACACACACAGTCACACAGTCACACAGACACACACACACACACACACACACACACACACACACACACACACACACACACACACACACACACACACACACACACACACACACACACACACACACACACACACACACACACACTCAAACACACACTCAAACACACACACACACTCAAACACATACACTACAGGTGGTTAGTGCATTGTACTCTGGAGCACCATATCCAACTGAAATCAGATCAAACGCAGTCTCAAGTCTGCGACTGTAGCTGATACTCCATGTGTGTGCTCTACTTTCCACATGCATGAGAAGAGAAGAGCTAACTTTATGAACTGTGAAGATGGCTAAAATGGCAGACAGTGAGAGAGTGTGGGAGGAAGTATAGTACTGATGTCAGTTGGACAGCAACCGGTGGTGGTTAGTGGCAATCGAATCGGGCTTTTTGAAGACATCGTGCGTTTCAGCACTATACCTCTGTGGAAGACCCTTGGCTGTCAAAGGAGTCGGATGATTTTAGAGGGGTGGAAGATTTGCTGTTTGTCAGCCAGGGTTTATCATAATTGCGGGTTATGTGTTGGCACTGTGAGGAACAATGGCAAAATCAACAAAAAAAGAGACACAAAGGGATGGGAAAAGGTGAAGATCAACATGAAGAACATAAACAAAAAACACAACAGGGGTGCATTTCTCGAAACCGTAGTTGCTAACTACGCTGGCTACTTTGTTCGTTTGTAGCGCAATTCCCCATTGGAAACCACACAAGTTGCTAACTTGCTAACAACTATGCTTCAGAGAAATGCACCCCAGACATGAAAAACACAAAATATTGATGTAAGGCTACTTTAACGAACAATAGGAAAAAAGGGAATTGAACCACAAATGACAAATAAAGTACAGAAACAGAAAAACATATAAAAATGGCACAAACAACAAACAGAAGTTTTAAATCATAAAAATGTTGATGCTGATGATCAGAGAGGTGACAGATGCAGCTAGATATTGGAGGCTAAAAACAACATGGTTAAATTTTTGCCTCTTTTCCACTGTTGGTTTTCTGGTCGACCTACAGCTCAACACAGCTCGACTTGGCCGCCACTTTTTGCTTATGAAATAGGCGCAACACTCAATCGAATAGGCTCAATCGAAAAAAGCAAAAAGTGAAATCCGAGTCGTGCTGTGTCGAACTGTAAGCCTACCAGAAAATCGGTAGTGGAAAAGAGGCATTTGATTTCCAAGCTGCCTGTACTGTGCTATGCTGTGCTGTGCTGTGCTGTGCTGTGGTGTGCTGTACTTACCTTAGGGGTACTGGTCTGTGTTGGGTTGGGCTGCTGCGCAGGACAGCTGTGGCTCGTGGAGTTGGAGCGGTTCGGGGAGGCCGCTCTCGACGAGGGTCGCGACCTACGACCTCTGTAGCGGAAACTTGCCATCACCTGAGTGGTGCCTTCTGGGAGAATGAACTTCTCTCGAAGCTCCACATTTGTCCTTCCTTTGGCTGTGTGTGTGTGTGTGTGTGTAGGAAAAGAAAGAAGAAGACGCGGAGTAATGAGCAAACTGTTGAAGGACCATGGAAAGAAAATGAGAAATGACACAATGAGGGAAAATAAACAACATGAATTCATTTCCAGTCATGGAAAGATGAATTCATTTTTTATGGTGAAAGGTACACGATGACTTTTTCAAAACTACTTGTAATGAAACCATCAAAACCACAACACAGTGATGGGTGAAGGTGAATCACATGCAGATGGTTCGACTCATTTGTGGTGGTGCACAGCTGGTGTGGAACACTTTCTTTCTCACACACACACACACACACACACACACACACACACACACACACACACACACACACACACACACACACACACACACACACACACACACACACACACACACACACACACACACACCAGTCACAAACTTCAACAGATTGTGAAGTGAGATTGGCTAACGTAAATAAACGACAATGCTTCGCGATGGCGAACAGTAACTAGCAAATATGGTTGTATGTCTACAATCTTAAATCTGATTAAGAAATAGGCATCACAATTGTTTGGCAATGTTTTCCTTGGCAGAGGTTCGACTTTGTTCGACTATGCTGTTCCCTCTCTCCTTCATCTCATGTGCAGTAAACACCCTAAACATCGAGTCAGTTTGGTCGTTTGCTTGTATGCAATGCCTATCCAGTTTGCAATGCCTATCCACTATCTACTTAATTCTGCCATTTCAAATCCTTTCCCTCCGCTCCATGTAGGCATAGTAAGTGTGTGTGTGTGTGTGTGTGTGTGTGTGTGTGTGTGTGTGTGTGTGTGTGTGTGTGTGTGTGTGTGTGTGTGTGTGTGTTGATGTGTGTGTGTGTATGAGAAAGAGAGAGAGAGAGAGAGAGAGAGAGAGAGAGAGAGAGAGAGAGAGAGAGAGAGAGAGAGAGAGAGAGAGAGAGAGAGAGCGAGCGACTCTTGACTCCTGTTCCCTATCTAACTAATGGTCTAATGGTCTAATCTTCCTTTAACTACTGTAGTTGCAGAGATTGTCAAGGTCGCAGATTGTCACCGCACTTCACTGCATTGCAAGAGACTGTAAAAGATATAATTTTAAGATGACACGAAACTACAGTAGATCCATGCAAAGCTCGGGTACATGCACAGCATCTAGGCCTTTATAGAAAGATTAGCTACAGGCAGAGAGAAGCATAGAGGCTACTGCGGGACAGGACTGGCAGATCAACACAGCCTGGGCTGCATTTCTCGAAAGCGTAGTTGTTAGCTAGTTAGCAACTTGGGTAGTTGTCAATGGGAAATTGCATTGCAACCATCAAAGTAGCTAACATAGTTAGCAACTACGCTTTCCAGAAATGCACCCCAGATCAGGAGGGAGAGTACAGTACATAAGCAGAGGGGCTACTGCGGGGCAGATTAGAGTAAGAGTCTGGAGGTGCCAGGGAGGCAGCAGAGCAGGTGATGTGGATGGTTAGGAGGTTACAGTGGAAGTGGTCTCAACCATCACACACACATACACACACGCGTGTATGTACACTATACACACACCAGAGGTGGCGACCACAGGTTCAGAAAGTAAACATCCTGCCACAATCAGCGATGGGCACCCTGATCCTCATCAGTTTACAATCCAGTAATAATCCATAATTCCAAATGACATGTTTTTAATCTGTCAAAATCACCAGACCTCCTGGCCACATGGTTGTTTAACAGGGCAATAGTTAGGGCAATAATCTGACTAAATTTGTCATTTGAGTCATTTGTGATATGAATCATGAATATGAATCATGAATAGTGAATATAGGTTGCTCATCACTGTCCACAAATCTGACCCAAACAGCTCTGATTCAGCTGATCACGATGAGGGCTCAAGACAGGTAGACCAGCTATGCCAGTGACGCCACCTGCTGTGTTGGAAGGGAACTGTGTAGGCAGCGTTTTGACTTCAGCGTTTCTTACTTCTGAACCTCTGGTTTACTATATTTCTGATTTTGCACAGCTCTGATAAACACACACACACACACACACACATATGCGCGCACACAGACAGGCATGGGCACAAGCACGCAGAGATGCAGGTGCTCACATACCACTGGGATGGATCAAGGAGAGAAATTGTGAGAGGTGCCAACCTATAGGAGACTGAGTAATTGACGAGTTTGATTCCGAGCGCAACATTTTGCTTCCGTGATGATGAACTAAAAAGGAGGAGGAGGAGGAGGAGGAGGAAGAAGACATGACACAGAAGTCACAGAGAAAGGAAGAAAGAAAGCAGAAAGAAATGTTATAAGCAGGAAACGTTGCCAGAAAACGGAAACAATAGAGAAAAAAGACACACACATATATTACAGCTGTTAAATGCAGAAGGAGAATTACAAGCGGTCAGAAACAGCCAAAAGACAGCAGAGAGAAGGATATCTGGACATTGCATTAGCAGAATAACAGACAGAACCACAGCCTCACAGACAGACAGAATTACACACAGAGTAACAGCTGCATGACAGACAACATTAGTCATGTCAACATTTCAGTAGCAGATCTAAAGATAGCATTGCTATGAAACAAACTAAGTACTATAACTCGTTCAACTCAAAAGCAACTGGGTCGTCATTCCTTGGGAATTATACAAAATAAAGACAATAGGACAGCACTCCACGTTGTGTACTTTTATTGCCCGTCAGATGTTACGGTCTTTACCTTTCTCAGAGCCGGGCAAACCATTTGCCTGACACTGAAGAAGGTGAAGACCGAAACGTCCTGCAAGGTAGAGGGTTACGACCAAAACGGACTACAAGCTACGGTAGCATCTAACACTACAAAAGGAAGACAACTTACAATGTGCTGTTAACACTGAAGCGTTTTGATGAAGACGTTAAGAATCGAGAAAAAAAGGACTTGTTAAACCTGAAAACGAAAAGGTTTGTAGTGTGTTGTGATGTGTTTGTACCTCGACAAGGGTCGTTCTTGACCAGAAACTCGTCCAGGGCCATCCAGCCACCTCCCACGCGGACCATGACGGTACTGCGGAGGATGCGGACCAGACGGAGTTGTTGGGAATCCCCAAACTGCAGGAGCACGGTCACGGGAGGAGGAGGAGGATGAAGATGATGAAGATGATGATGATGGAAGGGGAGGAAAGAGTAAAAACGTGAGAATTCCAATGGAATAACAATGGGACTTTTGAGTAACAGCGCCAAGCTTACAGTCAAACTGAGAAATCCGAGAAACAAGAAGTCTTGAATCTGCAGGTGGTTTTGGTTACATGTTTTTTTTTTTTAACAATGTTTCATTTCAACTTAAATTTTAAGAATAGCCCCCTTGAGATGTGACATCACATTTTCAAGGGAATCATTTTATAAATCAATTGTTATATCAATTTCAATCAGAGTGTGTAAATAAATACAACTTGTGAATGCATTTGTGAATAACTCTTAAGATTTTTTGTACTTCAGGTTTCTTAATTCTCAGTAAGGACTGTTGACTTGGGCAAAAACATTACGTACAGCACAATTAGCAAATGCCTCATTCCAATGTAAAAAAACAAGCGTGGAAGTGAATGGTCAATCCAACTGGGTGAAGCGTGATGCCCGTGCTGTGTGTTAGTGCAAGAGCCGTCATTGTTTCTGTCGATTGCTCAGAGTCTCAGTGAAAATTGTTCATACGAGTGTTGCAGTTCATCTGCTGTGAAATCAAATGATTCACATTTCAATATTTCATTTTCTTCGACCATTTCTGGTTTGTGGACAAGGTGCTGATTATGATATCATTGTACATGGAAAAATAAACATGTTTTATTCGTTATTCGTAGTGATAACAAACCAGTGGCATATAGCCACACTGGGATAGAGGAAGAGCTATCTCATGACATTACAAAAAGGCTTAGGGGGCACACAGGAGAAAAAAAGGTTTGGGGAAATACTGTTCTAGACCAAAGACTTGTAATTAGACTGCAAGAGGCCACTAGGGTGTGCTGCAACATAGTCTGGTGATAACTCTCCTCTGTCTGGCAAGTCGGTATACGGCTCAGATGAGACAGGATTTCCAAAGATAAGATAAGATTCCTAAACGGAGTTAGGATTTGCTTTTAGTAATGCCAGACTGGAGATTTTTTTTTTTGTCTCCTTCTGATTTAAGATTGGAAGTTTTCTGTAATACGCCCCCAGGTCTAGACTCTAGTTCATCTCCACTGAGACAGACAGTAAGCTATCCTCTCCAAAAAATGTCAACTACCGTACCGGTATCCAGTTGTGTGAGACTGAATGGCTTACCAGTTGGATATGGCCATGTACGTGGTACACACTTCACAACACAACACTTAAGGCTTCATGCTCACAGAAACCAAATCATATCGACGCTCACAGTAACAAAACCAAATGACATCAACGCTCACAGTAACCAAACCAAAAAAAATGATGTCAACAAAAAAAAGAACGTAAAAGCAGACCGAGACATCGACATTATGCCGCAAACCACCAGCACAGAGACAAGTGACAAACATGTACACTCTGCTAATAGCTACTGTCAAGTGCACACCAACATATTCACTGCAACGAGAGGATGTGTCGACTGAACACTGATGCCAACGAATGCAGCTAGACCTCAGGAGGGGAGAGGAGAGGTGGGGCAGGGATAGGTGTGGGGAGGGACACGTGAGGGGAGGTGCGGTGGGGGGTGTAGGGGTATGGGGGTGTGATTGCTATTCTCTGTCAAGCCAGCTACAGTATGCTGCGATACTCAGAAGATGACCACAGATACTGATGGCCTTCTGAACTGGCATCTCTCTCGTTTTTTAATTTTATTTTAACATTAAGTTTATTCCATCCATTCCAACACTCTGATATGACATATCCCCATCAAAATGATTTAATGCCAACTGGGTGAATTTGGTGATCAAGTACGTACAGTTATAAAAAACAGACATGATTTCTGAAGAAATGATCAGGATAAGAAGAATAAGAAAAAAAAGTCACAACGAAAACAAAACGGCTTATAGAATAACCATTTACCAGGATACAGCTTTCCAACACGGACACGTGTAGTTGGGAGTTTTGATAGTTTTGATAGTCCCTGTTTGTTAATGTCTCATCGGCGGTATAGGTGTCGTGTAAGCATTGAACCAGACCAAACTGTTAAACAGAAGCGTTTCAGTTGATGTGTAAATAAGCAAGCCGTACACACAGACTGACGCACATGACAAAAAGAAGCTTGATATAAAGAAAACTTAAAAAGAGAAGGAATAAAACAAAAAATAAAAAGAAGCTGTTTTTTAAAAAGCATGGACTTCCTTTACAAACTTAAGTCAGGCAAAAAATTGTACATTTTTCATATAATGAAAAAAAAATGAGCAAATTATCCCGCAGCCCATGAGATCATGTGATCAATGACATCTTCAAGTGTGAGTCATACATTTGTAAATTCAAGCCAGAAAAACGCAAATAAATAAACGAAAATAGAGGAAGCTCATCCCAACTGCCACAGCCAACCAAAATAAAAGTCAAAGCAACAGAAACACAAACACACTCAGCAGCAGGAAAAAAAAAAAAAAACTGTCTTTGGCCAGCAGGTTAAAGCAAGGAGTTAACCGGGGGGATGCGATGGGTCGGGTCGGGGAGGGGTGCACTGCACAGCACACAAGCCTTATTAAATCATTTCCAGAAAAGTTATAAAAGGCAGAGTTATAAAAGGGTCAAGACATAAATCAGAACACGGGGCCTGAGCACGGGCCAGTACCACTATATAAGGTACTGTACTGTTGCAATAGGGGGAGAGAGACGAGCTTTAGGGGCTTTCTCTGATTGGAAAGCAACATGCCATGCCTGCACTAGACGTATGGACCTCATTTGATTGGCTCACTATACTGACTGACTGCAATTTGATTGGCTCACTACAGTACACAGGCTGACTGTATGCTTTCTGGGATTCGAAAGCTGTATGCCACGACTGTGCTTGATGTATAGACCTTATGGATCAATTTGATTGGCTCACTACACTAGCTGACTGCAATTTGATTGGGTCACTACAGTACACGGGCTGACTGTATGCTTTCTGTATTTCGAAAGCAGCGTGCTGCCACGGCTGCACTTGATGTATGGACTGTCAGTTCCCTATGGATCACAATTTCATTGCCTTTACGAAATGTTGGCGAGTTGTTTTGAGGGGAGGGGGGGTCGCATTATCTCACTACATTCCCCAGAAATCAATACAATGACTCTATTCTGTCCTATAGCCCCTTTGTCTGCATCTATAGATGTGAGACATGCTCGGCGTGTTGAGCCAGTCTTTTAGCACTGGAGGGGCTTGTCAACAGGGGTGACTAATGTGCCGGTTTTCACACTCAGCCATTTCTCCCCGACTACGTACATGAAAGAAGAAGAATAGAGGGTAATCCAGAGCCAGAGGGGGCGATGGAGTCACTGTAACGTACTCCTCTGCCAGGGCTGTCCTGGGGGAGAAATAGGGCCCGGGCACTTTTGGCTTAAAGGGGCCCCTCATAATTAGCGGCACAGAACTGGCTCACCTGTGGGCCCCGCACCCTTGTGGGCCCCAATTTTCACAAATGTAAAAAAGTGTTTTTTTCCCCCTTTACATTTCTGAAAATAAGGGCCCACGAGGGTGCAGGGTCCACTGGGAAATGCCCGCTATGCCAGATGGCCAGTCCAGCCCTGGCCAGAGGGGGCGATGGAGTCACTGTAACGTACTCCCCTACTGTGGTGAGTCTGCCTGCCCTCAGCCATTTCCCACACTACACGACAGTATGTGCTGTACTACATAGGCCTTGAGTCTGAGGATGGGTCAACGAGGTTGGACCCCTAGGCACTACATGCTGACTGATTTTACACCACATTGTACTCTGTAATGTTTGCAGTTCTGTTCAACAGTGACTAAGAGAGACAAATTAGAAAGAGCGTTAAAATAATCGACTCTCTTCTTAGTGTTAAAATAACACTGCAAATGTTACTGGTGTAGTGTAACATTCTAGAACTGTTTTCTCCTCGCTTAGCTTCTAAAACAGAACATTAGGGTTAAATATCGGAGTATTGGGGAAAAGTGGTTAACGTTAAAAACAAAAAGACACAAACAAAAGCACACAGGTAGCAGAAGCATTTGACCATAAAGAGGGCGTATATACCTGATTTCCAAGGTAGAACTGATGAGGGAGGGAAGCAATCAAAAAAACAAAAGATGAATATTAGTCATCTAGTATGTTATGGTCATATAGCATGACAACTATACATTTCACTTACTGTACTACATCGGATACTATAGGCTAGATCATCAAGGTTTGTGTTATCATATTCAAATAAATAACACCATACAAGTGGATTTGTTCATGATTGATGAATCAAAATCTAGAACCACATTACAAAAAAATCAGGTAACACTTTATTTTAGGGATACATCTATTAGCACTAAAACATACAATGTGCCTGTATAAGTAACTTGTAAGGCATGTACTAAGCAAAATCAAACATTTGTTGGGCATGTATTCGCAAACGTGTTGTTCATGCACAATAAGGGATTTATTACCAATTTAACCTTAGTAAGGACCTAGTAGGCCTTAGCGTTTGCTTAGTACATGCCTTACAAGTTACTTATGCAGGCATTAAAATTGTATGTATAATTGCTTATAGATGTATCCCTAAAATAAAGTGTTACCAAAAATCATTATGTTATTTTTTATCTTGTGAGTTAGGCTTCATTTCTAGCAATGGTCTGTTGAAACTGCTATAATGCAGCCTGGGATTAATCTAAAATTAGCCAGGCTGTACCCTCCTAATGACGCAACACCTTCAGTGTTGCTTCTAGTCAGAGATGGGTCAACCATGCCGTTTGGGAAATGTTAATTATTATGCCCTTGGTCAGGCCAAGTCTCGAAGAGATTTGAAAGTCGATGATAATCAGTCTACCTAAAATGGCTCAAATCAGAACTCTTGTCCAGTGTCCGGATTCTCTAATTGTGCGTGTAATTCTATGGCGTCAGCAGTGCCCAGAAATAAATGGACACATAACTGGGTTAAAGTTCACATGTTTCATATTTTTTTTGGAAGAGGCTACGCAAGGCCCTCTCTTCCGACAAAACCCCCATATCCTATTTCTGAAACTGTGAAAGAAAAGGAAAAAAACAGGAATCAAAGCCTGCATTCAGCTGGGCTGAAGTCATTCTCTTTGGCAGGCGTTACACGTGGGGGCATACAGGTCCTACTTCGTCAGATGGTTAACAGGGGTCAATGGAAAACCGCCAATTTTCCACACTCAGGAGTTTGCCTTCTCGCTTTCACTTGACAAGAAAAACCAGCCAGTTTTCAACGCGGTGAGAATACGCTCCAACACACTAACAGCTTTTTGTTTTTTGAGCGGGTTACCACTTAGCACGGTGAACCAAGGCACAAGGCAGGCACTAGTATATCTGCCTACACATGGATATGGCCAGTGGTAGTTGTAAAATCAAACCAGGGGGGTGGTCAGAGATGGATTCTGATTATTGGGGGTTCAGGGGTTTGTCCTCCGAGAACATTTTGGAAATGTACTTAATTAATGTTGCAATTTTAACACAATATGTAATAAAGGCAGGCCTGTTTAAGAGGGGGAAGATTTTTGACTATTTTCATTGAGGGGGATGATTTTAGACCATTTTCATAACAGGGCACCATCCCCCTACAACAGTGGTGTAGTCTACTTTTTTGAAGTGGGTATACTGTATATTCGAGCATTTTTGAAGAGGGTATACTGTATATATTTATGCTATTCTAAATAATGGATCAATCAATTGTAAGTGGGTATACTGAAGCCCCTAAAATTTAGAAGTGGGTATACTCCGTATACCTGCATTCTACGTAGACTACACCATCCCCCTACAATTCGAGCCCTGGGTATGGCCACTGCTCTTCAGAGGCAGGGGAGGGCCGGTTGGGTTGGGCTTGCATGATTTGTTACTGGCATGGCTGTTTGTTTGGCACAGACCACTGTCTGTTCTGGTGAATCTGGACTGTCGGAGTTGATAGCATTGTTGCTACGAGATCTAAACACTGTTTGAAACGTGAGCCGTGAGGTCATGACAGGTGTTAACGTAAGTCGAATACGTACCCGGTACTTGTTGGCGCCGATCTGCTCCACTTGGAATCGTTTGGGGCATTTACATTTCGCAACTTGACGAGTTACCTGAGTGATGTAAGACAGGAGGATTCAGAGAGAGATAGATAGAGAGAGAGAGAGAGAGAGAGAGAGAGAGAGAGAGAGAGAGAGAGAGAGAAAGAGAGAGAGAGAGAGAGAGAGATAGATAGACAGATAAAGAGAGAGAGAGAGAAGAGGGAGATTCACAATTGGGTATTGTGCTTTGTGCTGTCATTAGTCAAGACATTGACAATGCCAATGACTAAGTGGAAATATATTACTACATACAGATTCTGTAATGCTGTTCTAGTGTAGTACTGCTGTATGGCAGTAGGCAGTAAAGCCTTGTCAACAACTAGTACAGCATTGCAAACTAGCACAACTAGTAATGCACGGTGCACCTTACAAGACTACGTATTCATACCTCGTCTTCTATCTTGTCTGCGTCTGTGAGGGGTTTGTAGGCATCCTTGTTTGGATGAAGGGCAGCCACAAACTCGTAGTAGTCGATATAGCCGTCTCCATCACGGTCAAAAATGTCAGCCACGGCGCTCATCTCCATGCGGTTGGTGGGGAATTCTGAAAAAGATGGAAGATCCGCATTAGTCTTTACTCCAAAGGGGTGTCGCGCCTTTATGTTTGTAGCCGGGAGGGTGCGTTGGTTCCACAAAGTAATCCAATGAAGCAGCAAGGAGGAACTCGCATCCACTGATGCCGATGCATAAATTATTTAGGAAAATAAAGAAAATAACGAAGGTAGCACCTTCTTTATTTTCCTTATGCATTAAAATCATTTATGCATCGGCTTCAATGGTGTGCGATTTCCTCCTTGCTGCTTCATTGGATCCGCATTAGTCAACATCAGTAACTGATGAAAGATCTACTTTTTTAATGAACCTCTCCTGGCATCATCCTTAGAAGGGAGACTTTCCCTGAGTCCCACATTGATCTAATGGTTTTTACAGGAGCAATCATCAGGATATTCGTCTTCTCCCGGCGGTGACTACTACAGGTGATGACATCTTATGATGACAACTTACTGGAGGACAGGATGCCTTCGATAAACTCCTGTCGAGTGACTTTGCCGTCCTGGTCTTTGTCGATGCGGCGGAAGAAATCCATCACGCGCGACTTCTTGTGGTTCATCCACCGCATGTAGCGCTTCCGCCATACGTCAAAGTCGAAGTTGGCAAATTCCTTCAACTGAATGCAAGAAAGAAAAAAAAACCACACACAACGGAAACCAGTTGGTTTAATGGGTTGTACATGGCGAAGAGCTTACTCATACCCCACACTGTGGCAAACATCATTCTACAAACACTGTGCTGTGTACTGCAAATTTTCCCCCAAAAATAGTGTCAAAAACTATTTCTTAAGTTACATCTCAAAACCAGGATAAGACAGCCTGAGATATCTATAATCACTATCAGAATGGTCTGAGTTAAAAGGTGAGCCCATTGGATTGTCTTTCAACCTCCAAGGAGAAGCCCAGTTGCTCAAAGTTTAGCTCTTTGGAGAACATGAGCTGGGTGAATGAGATCACTAAAGCATTACTATAGGCCCTGTGATTTGTCATAGTGGTGTAGTACTGTGGTAATTACCTTCACAGTGTTTCACTGGTGGAACAGAGTGCATTATGGGGGCTACGTTCTTTTTCTAAAAGTCTAAAACTAGAGGCAAGCCAAGGAAAGGCAAGGCAAGGCAAGTTTATTTGTATAGCGCAATTCACACACAGGTGCAAGTCAATGTGCTGCACAAAAAACAAAAAATAAATTGGCTGGTAACTGACCTCCTCCAGTCGGTCCAGAGCGTCGTTGAGTTTCCTCCGCCTGTCCAGAGCCAGGAGCCAGACCTGCTGCCACTTGCTGACCAGGAGGTTAACTCGCGGGTTCTTGGTCTCCACCTGCGTTTGTGCAGCTGCGGTGTACATGCTTTGGGTAGGAGAGCGCTTCCCTACAGACAGACACAAATAAACAACGACAAAACATTTCAACATGATATCCACAACAGAGACTCTTTGAAGTACCAAAGGTTCTACGTGGATTAAACTGGAAAGATTTTCTCTGCACTAAATAGTTAGTGTGGACAGTCAAGTGTATCCCTGAAACAGATGGCAGATATTATGGACCATATGTGATACAGATGGTGATGTTTCAGGATCAGGATTGTGTTCCTCAAAACCATAACATACGTAGTTGTTAACTATGTCAGCTGCAGTTGTTGGTTGCCATGCAATTACCCATTGGAAACCAACTAAGTTTCTTTTTTTTAGGTATTTTTGGGGCTTTACAAGCCTTTATTGTTTTTTTTCTCAAACAGGACAGTGAAGCATAGACAGGAAGTGAGTTGCGAGAGAGAGACGGGGAAGGGCCGGCAAAGGTGTTTCTCAAAACCGTAATGTACGTAGTGGTTAACTATGTCAGCTGCAGCTGTTGGTTGCAATGCAATTACCCATTGGCAACAAACAAAGTTTCTTACTGATCCATTAGCAATGGCGCTTGCACCCCAGGATAGTTTAGGGCAAACTTTTCATCAGGGACCCACCTTTGGACTTCCGAATATTTTCGTGACCCAAGCCAATTTTTTCCATTCCATTTTTTTTTATTAATAGTGCTAGATTTTCCATTAATAGTTTGTCCGCTGATATTGCTAGAAATCCACACTACAGCAAATATCTTTCTATCAAAAATCCACAAGTGCTGTTACTAACCAAATTATGGACTTATGTTAACCTGTGGATTTATACAATGAACCTTTTGTAGGCAACCCCCCTTCAACACCTTCGTGACCTCCCTAGGGGTCCCTACCCTCAGTTTGGGAACCACTGGTTTAGGGAGACTTACTTCCTGGAGTGCGACCTTTCTCCAGTACGGGTATTTGGGATTGTCCAGGTGCTATGCCAGCTGCAGTTGTTGGTTGCAATAAAGTTACCCATTGGAAACCAACTAATAATATTCCAAAGGGGTCCAATAGGGGGTCCCCACTGAAAACGTTTTGGAGCCACTGGTTTAGGAAAACTTACTTCCTGGAGTGCGACCTTTCTCCAGTACGGGTATTTGGGATTGTCCAGGTGCCTCCGCTATCGACTTCCTCTTGTGGGTCTTGGTGACCTTGTCCACGTCAGGCTGTTTCCGGGTCATTTCCTCCATAAAGGCCTGCGGAAAAGAAAAGGAAAGGAAACAAACAGGAGTTTTTAGGGGATTTTCACACCTGCAGTAGTCCCCTTTAAGTGATCCTGGTTCCGGTTCCTGATCTGGATCACCACCAAAATGTAATCACTTGTACCTTTGTGAAACAGGAAAAAGACTAACACTGTACAAAGTGAATCCAGCAGAACTTTTACTACTTTTTAAGAACCTCTGATATAAAATAACTAAGATCAAGGCTGCGTTCAAGTGTCATACGAGCATCTGTAAATGATATCGGTGCCCTATTTGTTGGTACTCCCCGATGCTGATTCCACCATTTTAGTGCAGTATCGGGGCCCCGGCGTATACTGGAATCGGTATCGGTGCAACACTACTCATAGTACAGTCCAGTACCTGGTGCTGTGCGATGAGAGCCTTGACCTCCTCGATCTCCTGCGGCGTGGGCTCCTTGTCCTTGGTGGTGAGGGTGCTCTCGGCCCACTGCAGCCACTCCAGCAGCCGCTCCACCAGCTCCTGGGTGCTCTGCAGCTCCCCCAGGGCCGTCGCCAACCGCTGCTGGTGCTGCCGCGCCCAGGCCTGCACCTGGAGGAGGATAAGGGGGGACGGAGGACAGGGGACAGGGGGACAGGGGAGAGGGGAGAGGGGATAGGGGAGAGGAGACAGGAGAAAGGGAAATAGGGGAACAGGAGGACAAGGGGAGAGGGAGAGAGGAGAGAGGGGTAGAGGGGGAGAGGGTGATAGGGGGACAGGGGGACAAGGGGAGAGGGAGAGGGAGAGAGGGGGAGAGGGGGAGAGGGTGATAGGGGAGAGGAGAGAGGGGGAGAGGGGAGAGGGGGAGAGGGGGACAGGGGGACAAGGGGAGAGGGAGAGGGAGAGAGGGGGGAGAGGGGGAGAGGGGAGAGGAGAGGAGAGAGGGGGAGAGGGAGAGAGGGGGAGAGGGGGACAGGGGGACAAGGGGAGAGGGAGAGGGAGAGAGGGGGAATGAGAGGAGAGGGAGAAGGGGGGAGAGGTAGAGGGGGGAGAGGGGAGAGGGGAGAGGGGACAGGGGGACAAGGGGAGAGGGAGAGGGAGAGAGGGGGAGAGGGGGGAGAGAGGGAGAGGGGACAGGGGAGAGGAGAGAGGGGTAGAGGGGTAGAGGGGGACAGGGGGACAAGGGAGAGGGAGAGGAGAGAGGAGAGAGGGGTAGAGGGGGAGAGGGTGATAGGGGGACAGGGGGACAAGGGGAGAGGGAGAGGGAGAGAGGGGGAGAGGGGGAGAGGGGAGAGGGGAAAGGGGGGAGAGGAGAGAGAGGAGAGGAGAGGAGAGGGGAGAGGAGAGAGGAGACAGGAGAAAGGGAAATAGGGGAACAGGGGACAAGGGGAGAGGTAGAGATGGGACAGAGGACAAGGGGAGAGGTAGAGAGGGGAGAGGGGACAAGGGAGAGGGGAGAGGAGAGAGGAGACAGGAGAAAGGGAAATAGGGGAACAGGAGGACAAGGGGAGAGGGAGAGAGGAGAGAGGGGGAGAGGGGGAGAGGGTGATAGGGGAACATGGGGGATAGGGGAACAGGGGTACAGAGGAAAAACACAAAGCAGGTCAACAACACTTCAATATATCACACACCATTTGCAAAAAAGCGCCTGCACACAGGACAGGATAATTTCTGTACCGTCAAAACAGTCTAGCAACACCGGACTGGGCAAACACAAACAGGTCATCAACATAACGTCTGTCTCCATGTCAATTTGTCTACAGCGAATGGAAAAAAGGGACCTGGAACTGAACAATCACAGAACAGGTCCTCAAAAAACGAAACTGTATTTCATATCAGTTCTGCTACAATGAAAACAGGCCTGCAACACGGGACTAGGCAAACAAACACAAACAGGTCATCAACACTTAGTCTGTCTGCATATCAATCCCTCCACACTGACAAAATAAGCCAAGTTAACGTCATCACACCACCGACCAGTCAAGCATCACAGTGGCGTGCGTTCTACACTGCCGGGAATGCTCCGCTCTGCTCTGCTCTGCTCTGCTGGCTGCATTTTGAAATACATACTTGAACAGACTTGCTCTTCAGTTCAGATCTGATCACAATCTACTGTAGACGAGCAGCCAGCTGTATCGAAATGTAACGGTGTATCTACGGATTTATTTGATTTCAACTTCGCTCAGAAGATCACGTCTCAGGAGAGCACATAATAATGTGGCAGCAACTGTGTTGAATTACTGTACGTATGTACGTACGGCATTGAAATACCTCCGAAATACTGATCTAATGGCTGGACAGCAAATGGCTTAACAGTGCCATCATTAATAAATATTCGATCACACGTTATATTTTTAGACAGGGGTGGACGGTGAGGGGGGCAGGAGTTCCAGTAAGCTATGGCTAAGCTAAGCACTCTTCCGCAAACTGATTTGACAGCCACAGGCGTGCTGTGGTGTGAAGTGGTGTGGTGTGCTGTACTGTGCTGTGTGCATCAGCAGACAGAAAGCCTACCATATGTCAAGCAGATAGTGAGAGCAATGAATGAATGAAACCTCACCTCACTGTATATAAGTGTGTTTGCATATGTGTAAGTACTGTATGTGAGCGTGTTTGCATGTGTGTAAGTACTGAATGTGAGTGTCTTAGCATATGTGTACTGTAAGTACTGAATGTGAGTGTCTTACATATCTGTGTTTACAATGGTGTTTAATGTCTTGATGTCTGTTATGTAGTATGTGGCTGATGTAGGCTGTGAGAAGACTGTGATGGTGGTGAGAACGAATTTCTCGTTGGGGACAATAAAAGTATCTATTTATCTTTCTGTGAGGTGAACGAGCTCTCGGCTCTGTTCATGTGTGCACTGCCACAGACCTCTTCGAATCGGGCCTTGATGATGGTGTTCCAGTGTTTGATGGTGGTGATGGAGTCTGGATGGCAGATAGCCAAGATGGCCTCCCCCATGCTCGTGGCTTTGGTCAGGGACACTCGCTTCTCCTCCAACTTCTTCATGAACTCCTGAAAGAGTAAAAAAAAGAGGAAAAGAATGAGGAAAGAATAAAACAAGGGTAAGGTTGGAGGGATGGAGGGTTTGGGGGTGTGAGGGGGGGTGGTTGGTTTTCATTAGCCCTCTGGCAGCACACCAAGCTCAGGCAGGAACCAGGAAAGGGGGGAGGGTGCAGATTTAATGCTCATCAACCAGCGAGCTTTACTTTACTTTTTGTCCAGGTCAATTACTGACACCGAGGAAAACGTATAATGTGCCATGATGACTAGGATGTGAGAAAGGCCGGAGCCGAGCCTGGGGCCGGCTGTTTTAGATTCCAATATGAGCTTGTGAGTAATATCGAGTGCAATATCTCCAGGTCCTGTTTTTGGCAGGCGATGGGGCAATAAGGCTCCGAGAACCATGTATGGCATTTTCACTCAACTGGCCTCAAGGAGAGAGGGAGAGAGAGAGAGAGAGAGAGAGAGAGAGAGAGAGAGAGAGAGAGAGAGAGAGAGAGAGAGAAGAAGAGAGAGGAAGATTGAGAGGGAGAGGGAGAGGGAGAGGGAGAGGGAGAGGGAGAGACAGAGACAGAGAGGTAGGGAGAGAGAGAGAGAGGTAGAGAGGGAGAGAGGGAAAAATAGAGAGGTAGAGAAATAGAGAGAGATACAGGGGGGTAGATGGGGGGAGAGGGAGAGAGAGGTAGAGAGAGGAAGGGAGAGAGAGAGGGAGAGAGAAGGGATTGTTAAAGAGACAGGGGGAGACAAGCAGATAAAAAATAGCTTTTGGAAATGTCCACAGTTCATTCGGTGTGGATGTAATGTGAAAAGAATGACACCCAGGGGAAACCACACACACATATTCTTGCTATTTCACTATAGCTACATTACAAAACAAAGACTTGTTAATCAAGCCCAAGAATAGGGCATTGATGTATTAACAGTCCAAAACATTTCACAGGAATGGAACGCACACAACCTAAATACCTGTTAAGAAAAATACTAAAGTTAACTAGACAATTGGTGTGGCATACAGCTAGGGCCAACTAAAATGGGGCATATGCCATGAGAGAAACAGCAATTCCAAGAGGAGTTTGATCTCAAAGAGTTGTACTGAAAAAAAGCTCTACAACTTACGGCAAGTCTTGAGTTAGATACAACAAAAGATCATGTTATACAGCAGCAAGTCAGATAGATATACTGCCTTACAAAGGAAAAGGGAAGTAACTATATGTCACAAAAAATGATTTCATACTAAAAATCGTCTTCATAACACCTCCTTTATCTTATGTCAAAGCCTTATGGTCCAAATGTGTCCCATTTTAAAGATATTGCTTTAGAGATATTTGATATTGTCAAAATTCGTAACTGCAATATCAAACCTGCTACCAAGGCTTTGAAGGCCTTTATCTCAGTTTTCGTGTTAGTGCAGTTACTGTACTTTGCCTTTGTAGGGCAGTATAGTGATACCCGAGATCTGACAAACTCTCTGTTACGGTCTGCTGACTACGCAAGTTCAACAGGGTCATTCTTACACTCCTGGACTCAATGACCAGACTCCCCTACGGACATCACATTTGAGGAAGCATCCTCTGGCATATGAAACTATAGTCCTTTCTCTCACGCTCTCTCTCTCGCTCTCTCTCTCTCTCTCTTTCTCTCACTCTCATCATTTCTCTATCTCTCTCCATCGCTTGCTCAGTCCTTGTTGAACTCTCTCTCTCTCTCTCTCTCTCTCTCTCTCTCTCTCTCTCTCTCTCTTTCTCTCTCTCTGGGGGTGATTGCTTGCTTGCCTTGTGTGTCTCGATGAGCGCCTGTAGCGCCTCCTCGTCGTCAGGCAGACTGCCATGGAAACGCAGGCTCTGTTCCGCCTCGGCCAGCCACTCCAGCAGGATGTGGACACTGGAGTGGAACTCCTCCGCCTGAGAAGGGGAGACGCAACAACACACACACACGTGCGCGCGCACACGTATGCACACACAGACACATACACAGACACACAGACACACACACACACGCACACACGTGCACGCACGCGCACGCATGCACGCACGCACGCACACACACACACACACACACACACACACACACACACACACACACACACACACACACACACACACACACACACGCACACCCATGCACACACGCGCACACACGCACAGACACACAGAGACAATGATTAAGTGAGCATCGGGGAATGTTGGATGTGTGTAGCGCCAAGTCATCATCATCATACACTGAAGTATTTTGGAGCGAAATAAAGGTGGATCTCTGGGGGGGGGGATGGGGAGAAATACAGTAACCCAGACTTGTACAGCACACACACACACACACACAGATGCATGCACGCACGCACACACATCTACCGGTACTCACACACACACTAACATCAGCAATCTGTGCAAGGGGGTAGCCCCCAATGGCGCGGTACCATGCACAGGATACCTCAGTCATGGAGGACGATGGGGCACACAGCACTGGTTAATTACTCCCCCCATCAACTTGGCAGGTCGAGAGTCGAACCCGCAACCTTTGGGATACAAGTCTGATGCCCTAACCGATTACCCATGATTGCCCATTTATAGGGATACTAGTAGTGCTCTACCAACTCTACTCTCCCAGCTCTTCTGGTGTCTTGTCTTCTTACCTGGCACAGGGCCTGCTCCAGCCGGGTCTGCTTGGAGACGGAGAGGGCGCAGACGGTGTCCCAGCGTGCCCCCAGCTCCTGCATCTGGACCTTGACCCAGGACGAGTCGTCTGTGCTGCTCTCCATCAGGTCGCGTGCCGAGCGCTTCAGGGCCTGCGTACTGCCCGTCCTCTTACCCAGCTCCTTCTGGAACACCTGTGGAGATCAAATAATATAATCATTAATAATCGTATAGTTTATTAATAATGATCTATTTTCTTTGGTACATGGTATACAACATTTAAAAACTATGTTTTTTGAGCTTTTTATGCCTTTATTTTGAAAGGACAGTTGTAGAGAGAAAAGAGATCAGCGGGGGAGAGAGAGATGGGGAAGGCTCGGCAAATCGAACCCGGATCGGGGGTGGGAGTTTTTCAGGGAAAGTACTTCAAATGGAAGGGAATTCCATCATTTATAAGTAGCATATGAAAACAACCTGGCTTGAATTGTGGTCAGAAAAATCTTCGGTTGAACCAGTAATCCTGCCATAGGACTGCAACGGTGGGGCAAGCTTGTGAAGGGCTTTGTTATTTTGAAATCAATCCGTTGTGGTATTAGTAGATACGTACTTGGGAAATCACATGGTCTTCAAAATGACAAGTATACTGTACTTATGTGCTTATCATACACAACAGCTTTAGCTATTTCCCTCCATGATAACACAGTCAAGCCAGATCATTCACAGTCCGGCAAAATAACTGTGGACAGTTGATGTCATTACTACGTACTCGGGCGGTTAATCAAATAACGACAAAGCCTGGGACGGGCGCCAAGAATTACATTTCAGATAGCTTCAGTATCATACCACAGAGTACACAATGCTGGATGACCTACATTTAAGTCAACATTGCACAAATCAAGAATGTGCTTTAACACAGACTAGATGACCTAAAAATCATCAATAATTTTTAAAGAATGTGCTTTAATAAGTTCAGACAGCCTGGAATGAAGGCCCCCCACTACACGCCACCTCCCCACCCCCCTACAAATGTACTTCCAGCTCAGAGTGAACCCCAGCTCAGAGTGAACCCCACCAAACCCCGTACCCCCCACCCTACCCTAACCTCTCTCTCTCTCTTGAGTTCGGCAGCCTGAAATGAATGCCCCCTACACGCCACCACCACCCCCTACAAATGCACAGCTCGGAGCAAACCCCAGCTCGGAGTGAACCCGACCCCACCCGTACCCCCAACCCTAACTCCGCTCTCTCTCTCTCTTTCCCCCTCTCTCTCCCTCTCTCTCTCTAATATCTCTCTCTCCCTCTCTCTCTCTCTCCCTCTCTCTCTCTCTCTCTCTCTCTGTCTCTCTCTCTCCCCCCCCCCCTCTCTCTCCCAATGAGTTATGACCCCACATGAAGTCATCCTCCAGAGCCCGGCAAGCAAAAGAGTGAGCGAGACTGGAGGCTGGAGTGCGGGGTGACTCAAAAGCCACGTCTGGGACGGTGACTAACACATCCTGCCACCAGCACAGCCGGGCCGCACAAACAACAAAAACACCACAGACACCACACCACACCTCTCCTCTTTTCTCCTCTTGTCTTCTCACCTCTCCTCTCCTCTTTTCTCCTCTCCTCTTTTCTCCTCTCATCTGCTCTCCTCTCCTCTCATCTGCTCTCCTCTCCTCTATTCTACTCTCTTCTCCTCTCCTTCACTCTCCTCACCCTCCCTCTCCTCCCCTCTCCTCTCCTTTCCTCCCATCTCTCGCCTCTCCTCTCCTCTCCTCTCCATCCATCTCCTCCCCTCACCCTCCCTCTCCTCCCCTCTCCTCTCCTTTCCTCCCATCTCTCGCCTCTCCTCTCCTCTCCTCTCCTCTCCCACCTCTTAATTGAAACCAGCATGTTTGTCACACTATCTGCAGTGTGTCAGCCAGCAAGCAAGCAAGGGGAACAAATGACCAATCGTGAGGGGTGGGGGCTGGGGGGTGAGTTGGGTGAGCTGTTTTTAAACTTGGCCACTTTGCCTTCGCATGTGCGTGTATTCCACCAAGGACATGTATGGAAGAAGACAATAAAAGAGCGGATAGCTGGTGGTCTGGTTCACCACAACACAGCACAGCACAGCACAGCACAGCACAGCACAGCACAGCACAGCACAGCACAGGGCAGCACAGCACAGCGCAGCACAGCGTAGCGCAGCGCAGCATAGCAAAGGGCAGGACAGCACAGCACAGTGTGCCTGTTCCACTTGGGGGGACACAGTGGGGGTGGAATGGCCTGTGCATCTATGTTCGTGTGTGGTGTGTGTGTGTGTATGTGTGTGTGTGTGTGTGTGTGTGTGTGTGTGTGTGTGTGTGTGTGTGTGTGTGTGTGTGTGTGTGTGTGTGCGTGCGCGCGCACATGTGTGCACGCACGTGTGTGTGTGTGTATGTGTGTGTGCGTGCGCACACGTGTGTGTGTGCACATGTGTATTATTCTGTTTCCGTGTGTGTGTCTGTCTGCATGTTTGGGGGTGAGAGCTAAGTGCTTGCTGAATATGGCTGACCAGTGTAGATATTAAGCCTGATGTACGTAGTATGGATGGTGGGTGGTGGGATGGTCGTCACTACAGTGGCGATATTAAGCCTGATATGGCATGGATGGTGGGATCAGAGAGACTGGATAATAGTACTAGAATATCTGGTGGGATGGTCGGCAGTACAGTGGCCATATTAAGCCTGATATGATATAGTATGGATGGTCAGATGGTCATCACTACAGAGGGCCAGGCCTCCAGAATGCCACAGCTCAGGCGGCCCTGTGCAGCTGCCGCTACAGTATCTGGCTCATCCTGTCTGGGGGCATCCTGCGCTCTGTCCTGTCCTGTGTTTGTTTACTGGTTGCCTGGGAACCATACACACACAGACACACACAGACACACACAAATGCACCCACACATTCATGCACACGTGCGCGCATACACACACACACACACATACACACACACACACGCACGCACGCACACACACACACACACACACACACACACACACACACACACACACACACACACACACACACACACACACACACACACACACACACACACACACACACACACACACACACACACACACACACACACACACACACACACACACACACACACACACCGCATGCTTCTAATAGGCAGGATAGTCGGCCTGTGATTGCCACAGGAAGTGTGTGTTGTGTTGTCAATGTAAAGCGTATTCTCTTGTGGCTCATGAGCATCGTCAGCTGCGCTCCTGTCTCTACTCTGCGGCAGGTTTCTCATCGTCTCCAGACCACACCACCAGGGCAGGACTGGCCATCTGGCATAGCTGGCATTTCTCGGTGGGCCTCGCACCCTTGTGGGCCCCTATTTTCAAAAATGTAAAATGTTTTGTACATTTCTGAAAATAGGGACCCACAAGGGTGCGGGGCTCACAAGGGTGCGTGGCCCACCGGTGATTCAGTTCTGCGCCGCTAATTATGAGGGTGGGTCCTTTGAGTCAAAAATGCCCGAGCCCTATTTCACCCCAAGTCCAGCCCTGCAGACCACACTGTACTGCACCACAGATGCCACAGCTGCCAAGCCAGAGCCATCAGTCAACCGGAAACAAATCCGCTGACAATACACGGCAGCAGTGTTGCCAGATGTACGATAATATCAGAGAGAGTAGAGAGAGAGAGAGGTTCCATTGGCTCATTGTTTCTGGGTTCTATTATTTGGGGGGGAAATCCCCCTTTAGGCAGACCTAGGCAGACCTGAGGACTGTTCTATTCAATGCTAGGAGCATTATGACACGCCCCTTTAGGCAGACCGGAACCTGGTCATGTTAGGTGCCCATAGAAACCTATTATGTTGGCATATCTCTATATACTTAAAGAATCTCTGATAATATTACTCATTTTGACCTCTGTACTATCAAAAAAAACATGATGTAGTAGGATAATGTCAGAGTTCATTCAGTTCATTTAGATGCCTTGAAACAGTGTGCGGACTTTCTAATGTCAGAAACACTTTTGTCCTGCACACCTCTGCTGGGATGTGCATACTCTGCACTGTAGAAAGAGTAGAAGTCCTGCACTGTACCGTGTGGCTGTCGATGAGGTTGAGCACCAGGTCATACAATGTTTCAACAGGTCTTCTACTCTTTCTACTGTCAAATACGTCTTTGTCCTGCCCCTGGCCTCAGTGAGGTGGGATGTGCATACTCTTACTCTTACGAAGACGTTGTGTCCTGCACTCACTGTACCTTGTGGCTGTCGATGAGGTTGAGCACTAGGTCTATGTCTCCGTGTACGGGCTGGTCTTCGGCCAGCTGGGGCTCCACCTTGTACAGCCAGTCGATCAGGGCCTGCAGAGCGTCCGTGAACTGGCCAGAGAACAGCAGGGCCTCCTCCAGCTTGTTTTGTCTGGAAAGGAAACCAGAGAGAAACGTTATTATTAACCCCCACAGGCATCTTACTACAGTACACCACAACACACAACACAACAATGACATCTGTCTTCCATCTTCTGCTGTGATGTCGTTACTGCGTACAATCTATGCTGATTCTTTTTTTTAAAGGGACACTGTGTGAGATTTTTAGTTGTTTATTTCCAGAATGCATGCTGCCCATTCACTAATGTTACCTTTTTCATGAATACTTACCACCAGCATCAAATTCTAAGTATTCATTATGACTGGAAAAATTGCACTTTTCATACATGAAAAGGGGGATCTTCTCCATGGTCCGCCATTTTGAATTTCCAAAAATAGCCATTTTTAGCTGCTAAAATGACTGTACTTGGACCATACTAGAAAATATTTGTTTATTACTTAGTTAACTTTCATGTAAAGATCAAATTTGGCAATAGGCAGCCCAGTTTCAATGAGCAGCATAGTTGCAGTACCTTTTTTGACCATTTCCTGCACAGTGTCCCTTTAATTCTTTTTCAACAGTCTTTGATAGGACAGTGTGAGAGGTAGACAGAAAGTGAATGGGGAGACAGATGGGGAGGGGTCGGGAAAGGACCCGGGCGGGGAATCAACCCGGGGTCAGCCGCATGGCAGGCGAGTGCCCTTCCGGTTGACCACGGCAGGGCCTCACTATGTTGATTCTTATACTACCAGGAGCAAAAGCATTCGGATTTAATCCTGGATGAGATTTAACGTTAAACGAGACCGTGTTGAATTGGGTTACAGTACTGTAGGGTGGCATGTGGAGCACTGGGTGGAGAGCAGAATTCTGACTATGCGATGCGTACGTGTACTATGTGCTCATCTACTAATGTGGGGCAAATCGTGCTTATGGCCCAGGCTAAATCTTCATGTGGCTTGGTAAACAATGTTAGGTCATCGGGACAAAGCCACAATTGCAAACAGCTGCACGGTGTGGAACTGCAGCTGATGACCGTGTACTGCAGAGATGCTTTCTTTCTTCGCTCCTGAAGGAAATTACGTAAGGTGTGTCCAGCCTGTAACATGCACATAGTGTGCAGTATATTGCACTAATTATGGTTAAGTATGGTTACGTCTTTCTTTAACCACTTTTGCCACAGCCTGCAGGAGGAGAGTGAATACACAGTAAAACAGTGTTAATTCAACACTTAAAAGGAACTCTGGGACCAAATACAACCTTGAAGATTGTAGGAAGAGAGATGGGAGAGTAATGCCTTGGGCCTCAGTCAAATGTATTGCAGGTACTCTTCAGGGGAAAAGGGCATCAGAAAGGTCAAAGATGCACAGACGCGAAAAAATAAAAAGTCAATTGCAGTGTTGCCTCGGGACCCTCCTTCGAACACTCTAGAAGATGTCTGAATACTCTCTAGAAGTGTTGAATTAACACTGCATTTTTTGTGTCTGTGTACTGATTCATTACAATCAGCGTCACATTACATAGAGCTCAAACAGCGACGGATCCTGGCCTGAATTCACTTGTAATCTGCATCTGCCAAATACACATTAGCAGACGACAGCGCTCCAGAGACTGTAAAGCCCCATCCTCATCAGTCAAACTGTCTGTTCTGGACGACGACACGGCTATGGCACTATTTAGCTAACTCCCCTTGTGGCTTGACTTTGTGCAAAGCACCCGTTGCTGAAAAAAAAAGAGACATTTGACATCTGAAAAAAGTTTTCAGAGATATGATTTTTGAAAAATGTTCTCTTCTGCTTTTTATTTACTCGTTGGAAGAAGAATTGATGTTTCGACCTTGAGGCCTTCCTAAAATTCAGAGATTGCCTGATGAAGGTCTAGTACCGAAACCTCGTTTATTAAAGAAAAACAACGAAATGGTCAGTGCGCAGGAGTTTCTTCAAGTTGTTTGCTGAGTGACCCATGGGCTATCTCCGGCGCACCTGCCAGCTGAGGTGTGCGAAAAAAGTCAAAGTTTAACTTCTTAAAATTCAGAAAGCTATTTACTGTAGCTCTACTTGGCTCCTCACCTCTCCACCGACTTGCCGCACACGGTGTCCCATTTGTCCCGCAGCTCGCTGAGCATGTCGTCCAGCTTGGTGAGGTCGTCCTGCAGGGAAGTCTTGTCCTTCAGGGATCGGCCCGTGCGGGCCGTGGTGTCGTACACCGAGTGCTTGCTGCCCAGAGCCTTCTGGAACTCCTGGTGGAACCAACACAGAAGAATGACAGTTACTAACGACACTTGCATACAGTTACTTTTACCTAATAATAACAGTTAGTTACAGGAACTCCTGACGAAACCAAACACAGAACAATGACAGTTACTTACAGTTACTTTTACTTAATGATGACACTTACTGACAGTTATTTTACCTAATAATGGCAGTTACTTAATGGAACTCCTGTTAGAGAACCGAAACGTAACAGTTTTCACGTTTTCAGCAAACTATCAAAGCCTGATATTGAAGCACATTTTTATTAAACAGCACATAAATGAAAACGCAATGCAAGGTGAGCTTTATGTAAATGCAACACTAAAGACACTTAGTAACCACATGTTGAAGCTGCGCTGCCACGCGACGAAGTTGTGCAGACAAAATGGAAGTTACAAATGTGTCGACTAATATACAGCATTTCTTTCAAATCTAGCATTGATGACACTTAGTGACCACATGTTGTACTGATGTTGCTGCGCAGGCCGAAATGGAAGTTATAAATGTGTCGCTGGAGGTTCATCAAGGCTTCCTGCTGTGCTTGGATGGGATTTTAATGTCTGGATTGGAGCGACTTCTGTTCCCTTTTGTGCTAAGGGAGAGAGCACATTCCAGCAGAACCAAACAGAGGTGAATTTAGGAGACGTGCTTATGGAGTGGAACAGAGGTGGAGAGGAGAGGAGAGGAGAGGAGGGGAAGGGAGGAGAGGATAGGAGGGGAGGGGAGGAGAGGTGAGGACAGAAGAGGAGAGAAGAGTATGGGAGAGGAGAGGAGAGGAGAGGAGAGGAGGGGAAGGGAGGGGAGAGGAGGGGAGGAGAGGTCAGAGGGGGGAATAGCATTTCACCCATCATTTCTAATCTCCTACCCTGGATTAGAGGTATCATCGGAAACGTCCATTACTCGTTCTATACATGCAAAAGGATTACAATGAGGGATTAGAGAAGGCCAGTCCTAACGCCAGCCAAGTCAAGTGA
The DNA here is from genome assembly GCF_034702125.1 of Engraulis encrasicolus. Taxonomy (NCBI): domain Eukaryota; kingdom Metazoa; phylum Chordata; class Actinopteri; order Clupeiformes; family Engraulidae; genus Engraulis; species Engraulis encrasicolus. Next base: position 42,394,712 of record NC_085880.1, on the reverse strand, counting down.
TACGTCATTAGGAAAACACACTCGCAGACAGACCGGACAGGACATGACACGACTCGACACACACACAGACGACGGCCGACCCCCAAATTCCTCTACTTTACAGTGATCCAAGCAGCAGCACAGCAGTGGCCAGTGCTGGGCTGGCCATCTGGCATAGCGGGTGTTTCCCTGTGGGCCCTGCACACTTGAGGGCCCCTATTTTCAGAAATGTAAAAATAAATCTGAAAATCAGTGCCCACGAGGGAGTTCTGCGCGGCTTATCATGAGGGGGCCCTTTAAACCAAAAGTGCCCGGGCCCCATTTCTCCCCCAGTCAAGCAACACAGCAGCAGCTACAGTAAGAAATCCCAATAGAGGAGAAAGAGGAATAGAAGCAGTGGCACCTGCTTTATAAATCACATGCAGGCCTGAACGAGGAAAAAAAGAAAAATGAAAAATAAAAAATCCCCAAACGGTGCGGCCTCTGACAGCAGCTGTGGGGGTGATTCACTGCACTGACAAATCAGCACTGCAGCTGTCTTTCACATGTTCCCCCCCTCTCCTCTCCTCTCCTCTCCTCTCTTCTCTTCTCCTCTCCTCCCCTCCCTTCCCCTCCTCTTCTCTCCTCTCCTCTTCAATCCTCCCATCCCCTCTCCTCGTCTCCTCTCCTCCTCCTCTGTTCTCCTTATCTCCCCTCTCCTACCCTCCTCTTCTCTCCTCTCCTCCCCTCTCTTCTGTCCTCTCCTCCGCTCCCCTCCCCTCTCCTTGCCACTTCTCTCCTCCCCTCTCCCCTGTCCTCTCTTCCCCTCCCTTCTCCTCTCCTCTCCATTCCTCTCCCTCTCTACTCTCCCCTCCTCTCCTATCCTCCACTCCTCTCCTCTCCTCCCCTCTCTTCTGTCCTCTCATCAGCTCCCCTCCCATGTCCTCTCCTCGCCACTCCTCTCCTCCCCTCTCCCCTGTCCTCTCCTCTCCTCTCCCCTCCTCTCTTCTCCTCTCCTCATAGCTATGGCGGAGGCGTCTTCTGGTCAGGGCCAGCTTTCATTAGGCTCTTCAGGAGGCTAGAGCTTTTATTTATCGCCTAAGATGGAAGAGGGACGTGTGTCTATGTGTTTGTGTGTGGTTGTGTCTGTGTGCGTGTGTGGTTGAAAGCATGCATACATGCATATGTGTGTGCAGTGCATGTGTGGCTGCAAGCGTATGTGTGTGTGTGAGCGTGTGTGTGTGCGCACGCCTGTGCATGTGCGTGTGCGTATTGTTATGAGTATGTACTATATGACTATATGTGCATGGGAGGCAGGGGACTTGATGTGACGGTGGCGGTGCAGAGACTTACCTGTGTGTGTGTGTGTGTGTGTGTGTGTGTGTGTGTGTGTGTGTGTGTGTGTGTGTGTGTGTGTGTGTGTGTGTGTGTGTGTGTGTGTGTGTGTGGGTGTGTGTGTGTGTGTGTGTGTGTGTGTGTGTGTGTGTGTGTGTGTGTGTGTGTGTGTGTGTGTGTGTGTGTGTGTGTGTGTGTGTGTGTGTGTGGCGGTCTACCTTGTGTTGGGCCAGCTGCGCCTTGATCTTGTCGGGATCGTTGGCGATCTCCATCTCCGAGTCCAGGTTCTTCTCCGACTCGTCCAGCCACTCGATCAGCTTGTTCCAGTTTTCATGGAACTAGAAGAGAAGAGGCGAGGAGGAGAAGATGAGGAGAAGAGGAGGAGAAGAAGAGGAGAGGAGGGGAAAAGGAAATGAGACTGTCAGTGTTATTTACTACGTACTGCAATAATGTGGTGTTCTAGTCTCTTAAGAAAATAACGAAAATGTTGCACACTCTGCTCCTTGTTTTAGTTTGAAGTCAAGTTTCGGCTGTCTGGCCTTTTAGAAAATAAATAAATAAATAAAAATGATAGTCTCTTTTGGCATACGCTAAGCAGTGAAAACTCTGGAGAAAAGAAAACAGTACAGCCAAATCCAGCTTCTATGAAATACGTTTGTCACTCGTCGCACCAAAGAAGAAGAGCTGACATATCACTTATTAAGGCTTTCAAATGGCAATGAGCCGTATGTAACACACACTCTGTAGCCAGAGGAACACACACTAGTATCTCCACCCTCCACTTGACAAGATTTGTAGATGAACAGCGATGAGAGCACACACACACACACACGACAACAGCAGGAGGAACAAGCCTTTTGGAAAATACCCCTCACATCGCAAATCCAGGGGAATCCTCTGACGGTGTCATTAACTTGAGTTTCCATGCTACTACTACTGTTCTGTACACTATCCTAAATATACAGCAGGGCTTATCCCAGTTTTGATCAAATTCGGGATAAGGTGATTACACGACCAGAGCATCCCCGTTCCTCTGGAACCACCACAAGGGCTTACTGGGGATATGGACAATTTGGGATTTGGGAGAGCATGTTTACACACATGCTGTACAGGCTTTCCCCCTGCACTTTATTGCTAAGGCGGCCAACTTAACAAGAAGCACCTACCATCTTGACTAGGTCCCCTGACAAGACAAAGATTTCATGTTGTGAATGTAATTTCCAAAGTTGCTTAACCAAAAAAATATACCTTTAAGGACTGAAGGAGACTGAAGCATCTACATTACGTTAAGTAGTCATATTAGGGTGAATAAGTACATGCTGCAACCTCACACATAGACAAGGATGTAATTTTGCTCTGGTGTGGTATACTTTTTTTGTATTTTTTTGGGGGGGGGCTTTATAAGCCTTTATATTGTTTTTTTTCACAGACAGGACAGTGAAGTAGAGATAGGAAGCGATTCTGTAGTGTTTCAGGGGGCATCAGAGAGCCCTCAAGGGGGGGGGGGCGTTGAGAAGGAGACAGGGGTATCTACATTACCTTAAACAAGTGTAATGTGCTTCAGAGGTTGAGATATTTAAGCTTTTAAAGGCTGAGGGCAACTTTTCCCAAAAAGGGCTTAGGTATTCAGCAGGCGTTTTTGCAGGTGCTTTAGGCATCAATGGGTTAATGCCCCACCTGCTGTACAGGCTTTCCCCCTGCACTTTATTGCTAAGGCGGCCAACTTGACAAGAAGCACCTACCATCTTGACTAGGTCCCCTGACAAGACAAAGATTTCATGTTGTGAATGTAATTTCCAAAGTTGCTTAACCAATTACCTTATCTTATCTACATTACCTTAAGTAGTCATATTAGGGTGCTGCAACCTTACACATAGACAAGGATGCAACTTTGCTCTGGTGTGTTACTATACTTTATGGATACTTTGCAGAACATGAATAATTCGGCCCACCTGTTTGGCGCGTTTCCTGGCGTCATCTAGCAGGCGTCCCCTCTCCACGGAGCGCTGCACCACCTTCTCCCAGCGGCCCTGCACGCTCAGCAGCAGGTTCTTGATCAGCACCACGTCCTGCTTCTGGCTGAAGTACTTCAGGTGCGTGCCCGTCTTGTCCAGCTCGATGATCTGCTCGCGGTGCGAATTCACCTCCGTCACAAACACCTGGTACGCACGCAGGCACACGCACACACATACGCACGCACAACACACACACGCACGCACACACACGCACACACACACACAACCAGGAGTGAGTGAAGGAGAGTGACTGTGTAATACTGTAATAGAGAGAGTGTGTGTGTGTGTGTGTGTGAGAAAGAGAGGGAGAAAGAGAGAGAGAGAGAGAGAGAGAGAGAGAGAGAGAGAGAAAGAGAGAGAGAGAGAGAGAGAGAGAGAGAGAGAGAGAGAGAGAGAGAGAGAGAGACAGAGACAGAGACAGAGACAGAGACAGAGAGATTTTGCTCAACCAGAAGCCCTTTCCTTACGTCTTGTATGGTACCTACTCTGAGAGTTCATGGCCTTGTCCTACAGTAATAGAAGACTGCAAATGTGGGTAACTGACATTGTGGAGATAGACAGCACAAATGGTGCGTGAAATTCCCCCATCAAGATTGAAAGGAAAAAAAGAATTCTATATAAACGAGTGCTTCTGGAACATGATGAGGTCATTTACATGTGTAGGGAGGGAGCCAAATGAACCCGTGTAATTAAAGCATCCCCCATCTAAATGGTTCAGTTGTTAGACAAACTGCTAAGAAAATAAAATTAATCTTACACCAGGGATCTCCTTAGGGGTCTTGTGAAAACTGGAGATATACTTCCTAAATGTTAGTGAGGGTTGTTCATCCATAGCAGGTGATGTATGTGTCAGACATTCAGGGGGGGGGTTGGAGCGGAGATAGCTGTGGTGCATTCACAAATACACGGTACTCTGGACGGGAAAACTGCCAATGATTTCAAATCCAGCATGGGTAATTTCCCAACCCAATTTCATCTGTCACTTCCTGTCTGTATCTTTACTGTTATTTCCAGGCAAAAAAGTCCATGGACATAGTACCTGTATACTTTAACCTACGAATGGCCACTGTTATAAATTAGTTTTTAACAGAATGGCAATGATAAAATCGTAATGTCTTACTAAAGGCCCTGTGTACTGTCATAGTGGTGTAGTACTGTGGTAGTTGCGTGGGAATACCTTGTGTCATGACTATATTTTAAGGCAGAAAGACCAACGCAGTCTCACCCCAAGTAGTCAATTTCTGACTACCTTGGACCAGACGGCAATTTTTGACGTCTTGGGTATTCCTTCCACGTCACATTTTGACTATGTGGCCTATCCCTAAACCTATTCCTAAACCTAACCTGAATGACGTTATGCTGCCACAAGGGGGCGCCTTTGAGGACATAGTCAAAATGTGACGTGGAAGGAATACCCAAGACGTCAAAAATTGCAGTCTTGGGGTGTCAAAAATTGAGTAGTCAAAAATTGACTACTTGGGGTGAGACTGTGTAGGGAGAGACAGGTTGGAATACCTTGTGTCATGAAAATAAACACTACTCTAAGGCAGGTGGGAAGACAGGTAGGCAGGTGGGCAGGCAGGTAGAATTCCTTGTGTCCTGAGCATATACATAAAGGCCGGTAGGAAGTTAGACAGGTAGGAATACCTTGTGTTGTGAGCGTATACAGTACTTTACTGTAATGCAGGTAGGTAGACAGGTAGGAATACCTTGTGCCATGAACATATATTGTGGCGGGTAGGTAGGCAGGTGGGAAGACAGGAAGGTAGGAATACCTTGTGTCATGAGCATATACAGTACTTTACTGTAATGCAGGTAGGTAGACAGGTAGGAATACCTTGTGTTCATCGATCTGGAACATGATGGTCTCCAGGATGAGCGAGGCGGGGGACACCATGGTCAGGGTCTGCTCGGCCTGCGTCAGCCAGTTGATGAAGTCCTGCAGGGAGTTGTGGAAGTCTGTAGCCATAGACAGGGCCTCCTCCAGTTTCACCTGCATGGAGAGAGAAGAGAGGAGAAGAATGTGGGTTAGTGAAAAGAAAGTATGAAGAGGGAGAGGGAGAGAGGGATAGAGGGGGAGACAATGAGAGTTGTGGAAGTCTGTAGTAATGGACAGGGCCTCCTCCAGTTTCACCTGCATAACCACAGCGGAGAGAGAGAGAAGAGAGGAGAAGAACGTGGGTGAGTGAACAGAAAGTGAGGGAGAGAGCGAGGGAGAGAGGGATATAGGGAGAGACATTGAGAAAAGAGAAAAAGAGTTTAAGACATTGAGAAAGAGAAAGAGAGAAGGGAGAGAGACAAGGAGAGGGAGACGGAGAGACCAAGAGAAGTCAGAGTGAAAGTAAGCGAGAAAGTGAAAGAAAGAAAGAAAGAATGAAAGAAAGAAAGAAAGAAAGAAAGAAAGAAAGAAAGAAAGAAAGAAAGGAACAAAGATATATGGTAGTAAGGCCATCATGCTCAGGCAAGGCCGGCTGCCACACAGCAATGCAAACGAATCCTCCTGGCCGCCTCCTGAACCAGGACTCCTGGCACAGAGAGGAGCTGTCAGCCCTGTCCAGGACAACTCATCCATGGATGGAAAAGAGGAGGAGGAGGAAGAGGAGGAGGAGGAGAAGGAAGAAGAGGAGTAGAAAGAAGAAGAGGCGGAGGAGGAGAAGTAAGAAGAGAAGGAAAAGGAGGACGAAGAGGATGAGAAAGACATGAAGGAGGAGGAAGAAGAGGAGGAGAAGGAGGAGGAAGAGGAAGAGGTGGAGGAGGAGGAAGAAGAGAAGGAGGAGGAGGAGGAGGCCGAGAGGGAGGAGGAGAAGGAGGAGGAGAAGGAGGAAGAGGTGGAGGAGAAGAGGAAGAAGAGAAGGAGGAGGAGGAGGAGAGGGAGGCAGAGGAGGACGAGGAAGAGGAGGAGGAGGAGGAGGAGGAGGAGGAGGAAGAGGTGGCAGAGGAGGAAGAAGAAAAGGAGGAGAAGGAGGAGGAGGAGGAGGAGGAGAGAGGAGAAGGAGGAGGAGCAGGAGGAGGAAGAGGAGAAGGGGGAGAAGAAGGAGAAGAGCTGTCGTGTCGTGCCGCGGAGCCATAATATCCATCCCGGTACAGCAGCAGCCATAATTGGATCACGCCGCTTTTGATTCGATATGTTAAACAGCACCTTGCTCTCGTTTCACGGGGGCTGCAGTTGAGGTAAACAAATGTGGGTCTGCTTGGAACGTGCTCAAATAAAAAGAACAGAAAAAAAGAAGAGAGAGAGTCCTTTGCCCAGTCATCCCATCATTTTTTAAAGCTAAGGAGGTGGAAACGAATTGCGGTGAAAGATGCAACCCTAGCTAAGCACTCCGCTGATGTATTTAGCCGGCCCTGGGATTAGGTTCGGGACTGCAGCCAACACTCCGTAAGTATGTGTTTGCTTTTACGGTACGTGCAGCATCAAGGTCTTCCTGCAGGACAGTGGTTCCCAAACTTTTTCAGCGGGGACCTCCTCTTGGACTTCAGAATATTTTTGTGACCCCCGGCCCCCACCCAACATATTCTTAGCCTAGCAATGGGCTTCTAGCAATATTAGCGGACAAACCACTCAGCAATTTTTTTGGCCATTAATATTGCTAGATTTTCCATTACTAAAGGGAAAGGCTCTGTGTTATGTCATCGTAGCGTGGTACTATGGTAGTTAACTTTTCAATGACTATTACAGCATGCCACTGGGGGTATGTTGACGAGTCAAGTCATCATCGTGGCAGGGTGACAAGGTAAACTCACTCTTTATTCCTATTATTAACAAGAGCGTCTATGAGCTACGCATGTATTTCCTCACCTTCCTCTCTGCCACCTTGGACTGTACAGAGTCCCATTTGTCATTCAGGTTGGCCAGGTCCTGCTCCAGGTTGCTCTCCTGACCCTCGGGCGCCGTGGCAACCAGTTGTTTGCCTTTCACCATCAGCTGCTGGTACACTTCCTCCTTGACCTCGATCGTGTTGCACAGCTCCTGTGAGGGTGATAAGACACAAACCCAGTTAGATACGACTGGCGGAGTTGGTTAAGCTGTCCATTTTTAAATCCTTCACATTGTTAATAATAAATATGACAATATAAATATGGCTTTAAAAAGGTTGGGCAGGGCACTGGACAGCTGGTGACCCAGGTTCAATTTCGGCCCTTTGCCGATCCTTCCCCGTCTCTATCTCTCCCCTCTTGCTTCCTGTCTCTCCTCCACTGTCCTGTCTCAATAAATGAATAAATATCCCCAAAAAAAAGGTTGGGCAGAAACTACCATCCAATTAGATCAGGGGCACATTTCTGGAAAGCATAGTTGCTAGCCTGTTTGCAACTTGGGTAGTTGCCAATGGGAAAGTGCATTGCAAACATCAAAGTAGGTAACATAGTTAGCAACTACAGTTTTGAGAAATGCACCCCAGTGTCACCCCGCTCTAAAGTGTCATCATGCTAGCCAGTCGGCTACTTTTACTTTTACTTTTACTTTAACTTTTGACACTAGTTGTTTGGTAAAGGGCAATTGCATTGACACCAACAAAGCAGCTAGCACAGTTAGCAACAATGGTTTCGGAAACACACACTCCTAACTGTTGGAGTCATTGTCCATTTTTAGCCCAATCACAGTTTACGTAAAATAAACATGACAAAGGCAGCAGCCTTTAAAAGGTTGGTCAGAAACGGCATCCAACGGTGCTGTTACAGTTTACGTGCACTGACATCAACACTGACATAAATAATTCCTGCACTGGGATTCTTTGGAGGTGTTTCATCACATGTGATGAGACAGAACATGTTCTGAGAAGAAGAAAGGTATGGTAGACAGGCTCGTTCATGCGAGCACTAAAATCGCGACTGTGAAATCTCACAATTCAGTGAAACTAGCAGACCTCTCTCTGCCCATAATTGGTGTTATACATGGTATCCAACCGTGACTGTGTTACATTACTGGGGTCTATAGGGTAGAAGGGGGGAGGAGAAAGCAAACAGAAAATCAAAATCAAGTAGCTGGCCAAGAAAACCCGAGTAGAAAAGTTCAACTCTAATGACCACATCACATCATTTGATGTTTCAGTCCTGGCATTCATTTTGAGCAAGCAGTTTTGCTTCGTTGGTGAAGGAAGCCACTCCCACCCCCATCTTAAACACAAACACAAACACAAACATAAACAACATGACAGAGAACGTGGTCGTGGAGTGCCTGCGCTGCCCTGTGCGGTCGGCGCCCGTCCGCCATCTGCACGGCGTGTCTCATATTGGTAAAAGCCGTACCAGATGGGCGTTAAGCTGCTCCCGCGCCGTGTCTGGTAAGCCGCCCACCGCCTTTGATGCTAACAGCTGACGCTCCGTGTCTTTCAGCCACTGCTGCATGTCTTCAATCTCGCCATGGAAACCCTGGGCCTGTGTGCAGAGGAGAGAGAGAGAGAGAGATGGGGATGGGGGAGAGAGGGGGGATTAGATTGGTGGTGTGTATTTGTGTGTGTGTGTGTGTGTTGGGCGGGGGGGTGAGCCACAACAATGGGTTTTAGGCACTCATTGTGTGCAGGAATGGGGTGTGCTGACAGAAAATATTTGGTATATTAGGTATGTTCAAGGTGCTACAAGATAAAGTTAAGGTCAGTTTTAGTAATTTCTTGTACAGACATGGGGTGCAATGTAGAAAAAAAAACTATGTTCACTTTTTTCCTGAGAGTATGCTAGAGGTGTTAGAGCTTCACGATGGAGTTAAGCCCTAAAATGGTGGTGAAGGATATTGCGGGTCTGTTGGACACTGTTTCCAATCAGAGAACACGCAGTGAAATGGAAGTAGAACATTGCAGGGTTCTATTTTAGCCGCGGGGTGATGTTATGTTTAAACATGGCTTCATGTGAGAGGCATTCATGTTGCAACGTTCAACGTCAAATATATTTTCAGTACAGACATTTTTTTTTTTTAAATCATCAAACGTTTTATGAATCATGCGTTGCCTCAGTAATTAGTGTTGCTGGCAAATGCACACATACACATTACATCCACACAATACTTTTCTTTAAAAGCTCTGATTTTGGCATTTCATATTCTTGTCAAGCTGTCTTGTATTTTCTGGCAGTAAAAAACACAATAGAGACACATTCTTGATAGCAATTCCCTGGTTTTCGGTTTGCAAAGGCGTTTTAAACAAAAGAAAAGGAAAAAGTAAAGTCTCTCTGAGCCCCATTTGCCAACTAACGTCTCTCGTCAGGGCTACATCAAATGCATTCCTCTCCATGCTAAAGGTAATGAATCAACAGCTGAGGTGAGGTGTTGGAGAAGCAGGGGCAGAAAAATAGCTTGATGTGAAAAACCCTCTCTCTATCTCTCTTGCTCTCTCTCTCTCTCCGCCTCCTGCTCTCTCTCTCTCTCTCCCTCACTATCTCCCTCCCTCTCTCTCTCTCTCTCTCTCTCTCTCTCTCTCTCTCTCTCTCTCTCTCTCTCTCAGTGTTCTCCTCCATCACTCAGTGAAAATAAAATTCTTTCACTCCTGTGGTGAACTGAACTACATCAATCACAGTTTGGTGTGTGTTAAGTGAAAAAGGCACGCTGTCAGATTCCTCACGGTGTGCCAGCAGTGTGTGTGTGTGTGTGTGTGTACGTGTGAGAAAGAGAGGAGAGGAGCAGAGAGAGAGAGAGAGAGAGAGAGAGAGGAAGAAAAAGTCAGAGAGAGAAAGAGAAAGAGTAAGAATATGTGTGTGAGAGAGTATGTATGTGTGTGTGAGAGAGTGTGTGTGTGTGTGTGAGAGAGAGTTGAGTGCAGGGCGTGGGAGGCGTGAAAGACAGATGTCCATGGGGCGGGGCTCATGCCATGCCATGCAGACTAAGTTCACAGACCTGCAGCAGAGCGCTGTCCTCCAACTGCACTCAACATACCACATGATTTTTCAATATTGCATCCTGTCACAATTCTGCAGTTTTTTCACTTTCGGCCAATAAGGGCCCCCCTGGCAGGTGGGGATCCCTAGGCTGCAGCCATACCTAGCCTGTGGGGGCCCCTGGCAGGTGGGGGGCCCTAGGCTGCAGCCACATCTAGCCTGTGGGGGCCCATAGGCTGCAGCCGTATCTACCGTGTGGGGGCCCATAGGCTGCAGCCATATCTAGCCTGTGGGGCCCCTAGGCTGCAGACATATCTAGCCTGTGGGGGCCCTAGGCTGCAGCCATATCTAGCCTGTGGGGGCCCTAGGCTGCAGCCATATCTAGCCTGTGGGGGCCCTAGGCTGCAGCCATATCTAGCCTGTGGGGGCCCCTAGGCTGCAGCCATATCTAGCCTGTGGGGGCCCTTGACTGTAGCCATATCTAGCCTGTGGGGGCCCTTGACTGTAGCCATATCTAGCCTGGGGACCCGTAGCAGGGGAGGGGGTTAATCCCACCCTGCATGATGCAGACCAAGTCCACATTTGTACCTGCAGCAGAGCGCTGTCCAGGAGGTGCCTCCTCTGCTCCGTCTTCTCCAGAATGTTCTTCCAGCGGTGGGTGAGGTTCTCCAGCCGGGTCTGCAGTCCGCTCGCCTCCTCTCCCGCGCTGGACGCCACCAGGTCGTTACCGGCCTTGTTGACGGCCTCCACCGTGCTCTCGTGAGCCAGGACATCGTTCTGGAGAACCTGAATGGTGATCGGAATAAATAGATATTAAAGATGCACTGTGTAGGATGGTGGCCAGTGAAGGCATTGCAAATATGCTGCTCATTGAAACTGTGCTGCCTATTGCCAAATTTGATCTTTTCTCTCTCGTGAGCCAGAACATCGCTCTGGAGAACCTACACGGTGAATGGTGACCAGAATAAATAGATATTAAAATCATAGCCTATGATCGATTTATTATGTGTTAAGTGCATTAAACACCACAGCTTGGGTCCATTATCTAGTTTTAAGGTGTATTTATAAGCAATTCAGTTTTTAGCAACACGTTAAAAGCTACACTATGGATCACATACTGTTGCTTCATGGTCTGAAATAGACAGTCCTTAACATGTTTATGTCATGACAATGTCAGAGCACACAGCAGTGAATATACACTCAAAATACTTAAATATTTAAAACCCAACCAAGCCGTCAGTAGCTACATATTACATGTGTAGTTAGCTTGCTAGTAAAGCACTTAATTAGCGGTACGAGGCCTCTAGCCTACTGCATTTCATCTCATGTTTATAGGCACCCTGACATAATCAGCTGTTCTACATGACGCCTGTCTTCTTCTACACAGCTTCTGCTTGCTTGTAGGAATGCCATCTGCAGTTAATACTTAAACACAGTCCATTTATAGAACTACAGCTGATGACAGACGCCCCACGTAATTGGTCTCCGTTCACCCCTGGGGGAGGGAAAAGCAACTATTAGATGCCAAATTAGAGCCAACCAGCCGAAACCCAAATCAAGCTGTCTGCAAGTAGTAACAACATAATTGCCCGAACAACACAAGGCAGACACGCTGCCAACGATGGACAGGAATACGTGGACCTGTAGGTCTAGCTTGGCAGCTTCATTTCATTTCGTATAGCTGAGCTGTAGGCCTAGCATAGCTACTTCATTTCATTTCATATAGACGGTCTCGCCTTTCTTCTGTTGGCAATGTCTTCGCTGGTAGAATCTCACCTCACAAATCAGCAAAGACAGGAAGCGTTTGTGAGTGTTGATGTCAGCTATGTGCTATATTTGAATTGTAGCATATGGCAGGATTATAGCTAGGCTAACTGCACATGTCACAACAAATGTTAGCTAAATACAGATTCAACAGTATTTAACTTCAGCAGATCAAACACCACCAAGAAGAAAATAGCTTTCCATGATTCCACTGGGATGGGAAGCAATGCTGGAGCAATGAAGAGTTAGGTGCCCTGCTCAAGTGCACTTCAGTCATGGATGGACGTTGTAGGGAAAGGTCAGGTGGGATTCCAACCTGCAACCCTCCGATCTTCAAACTACCTTCCTAATCGTTAGGCCTCAGCTGCCCATACGGTATATCACGAACAAACAGTTGGGTAAAGCTGCGTGTACACCAGATACGACCTACGCTCAGGTCGCTTAGCTCCAGGTGAATTCACTTTGGTCGTTTTAGTCCCTGACCCTTTATAGAGAAATAATGACTTCCGTCGCTCAGGTAGCATATGTCGCACTTGGTATACATATAGCTGAAGACTGGACTATGGGCTTACGTGGTGCTTGGCGAGCTCGATCTCGATGGCCTTGGGGTCCCCGCTAGCCTGCCGCTGGTCGTTCAGCAGGCCCTCGGTGTGGCTCATCCAGGCCAACACCTCGTCCAGAGCGTGCTGGAACTGGCCCAGCGCCAACAGCGCCCCCTCCAGTTTGTGCTGTAAAACACAAACATGAACATTAACACAAACACACAAAACATCACTTACTGCAGATACAAATAACACTTTGTTTTACAGCCATGGCGAGATCTAGAACCAAAAACCAAGATCTAGGGCATAAGGCATAACATTCCATTATTTAATTTTTTTTTTAGATAGATAATAGATATTTCATAATCACAATGTAATAATCATACTGTATAATAATCAAACAGCACTACAACAGAAAAACTACCATACACAATATCTATCAATCAATCAATCAATCTACCAATCAATCAATCAATCAATCAAAACAGATTTATATAGCACATTATCACATTTAATTGTAATTCAATCAATGCGCTTACATTTTATTTATTTTTTTTACAAAACTACTGTTTTAAACTATTTACATGTACAAGGCCTGGTTACACAAAATTGGAATTGGGAGCTGTCTTCTGACCTGTCGGTTGATGACCTTCTCATCCAGGTTGTCCCAGAGCATCTTGAGCTCTGCTACGGGCTCCTGGATGGCGGCGCGGTCCGCCTCCTCCAGAACCTTCTTCAGCAGCAGGCCGGCCTGGTGGTTCAGACGCTCCATCTCGATCTGAAGCTGGTACGCCTCCGACTTGAACTCCTGTAATGGACCATAGACCATAGTACATATGTCAGACACAGATCACACACACAGGCACAGAAACAGCACAGATGAACGCACTTACTTATGCACACACATGATGCAGCAGGGTGGACATACTGTACATTTTGGAACAAAAGCATTGTGCACAGGTACACATACACACACACACACACACACACACACACACACACACACACACGCGCGCAGACACACACACACACACTCAAACACACGCGCACGCGCACACACACACACACACACACACACACACACACACACACACACACACGCGCAAATGCATACAGACAGACACACCCACGCATTCATACAGTACACACACACAGATTAATTGTCATGCCATCATAATGACCAAAGGCCAGAGTACGGTACTAAAGCCAGGTGGCAAACATTCCGTGCAACCTGCCCATTGCTATTTTTTTTACGAGGCTCTTTCAAGCTGCACACAATAACCTTCCCCTTCTGCGGACATCAAAGAGCAAAGTCTAAATGAATCTGCCTTTTACGGCTTTCCAAAGCAGAAAGGGTTATGACACATGCCCTGTGTTATGAGGCCTTTCAGATGTACGCGGTGTAGCTTTCGAAGGCGGATGACATGGATGGATTAAGGCCTAACCTAAACCTAAACACACCTGCTGTTGCATCTGCAGATGCACGTACGTAGTTCCCACTCAAACCAAACAAAGCAACTCGAGCCTGAAGGTACACGGAGGCTTTCACTCCACACAAGCCGGAACCATTTATGATCATACTGGATGGGGGTGATTCTGCCAAATGACTTGGTTGTGTTGACACTCTGTGCTGAAATGAATTTGTGGACTTGAGACAGCTGCTGGCTACAGTACCAGCCCCTTGTGCATTCACAGTACCAAGCATGTGCACGACTTGCCTGGTTCACACCAGACCATAGCACAGGTGAAATATGGTCTGGAGAGACAGCCAACTGAATTTCTCGTAGGGGAGGTGTGGTTTACAATTGCCAATGGCTGTTAATTGGACATAAACATCGCCCATAGCTAATCTTGAGCCAATGTTATAACCTTACTGTCACCAAAATTGTAATGGCATTGGTCAGAGCAATGTTGTTATGATGTACAAAGTACTTTAGTATTTTCAGCAAATAGCGAAGAGGCCCGCCGGTGACCCCATGTGCAGTAAGAGGCTACATAAAAAGTTGTTGATGAGTGATGAATGTGTACCTTGAGCTCGTCCATCTGCTGCTTGACAGTCTCCAGGTCAGTACCCACAGGTGGCATGGACTCCAGCTTCCCCTCCAGGATATCCACCCAGTCAAACATGCCCTGTGGAGGAGGAGAGGAGAGGAGGAGAGAGGAGAGGAGAGGAGTAGAGAGGAGAGGAGAGGAGAGGAGAGGAGAGGAGAGGAGAGGAGAGGAGAGGAGAGGAGAGGAGAGGAGAGGGGAGGGGAGGGGAGGGGAGGAGAGGAGAGGAGAGGAGGGGAGGAGATAAGAGAGCAGAGGAGAGCAGAGGAGAGGACAGTAGAGGAGAGGAGAGGAGAGGAGACGGGAGGAGAAGAGAAGAGAAGAGAAGAGAAGAGAAGAGAAGAGAAGAGAAGAAAGGAGAAGAGAAGAGAAGAGAAGAGAAGAGAAGAGAAGAGAAGAGAAGAGAAGAGAAGAGAAGAGAAGAGAAGAGAAGAGAAGAGAAGAGAAGAGAAGAGAAGAGAAGAGAGCAGAGGGGATGTTGACATAAAAGACAAAACGGTTTTACACAGCCTCATGTTCCCCACTCTCTTTGATCCCCTGATGAAAAATAAGATGACTAATGATGGAATAGATCCAGCGCTCCAACTTAAATTGTTTACTTAAAATCAAACACTCGTGATGTACTGGAGTGTTTAATGTACTGTTTATTGATGTTATTACACAATTTCGATGCCTTCATTGACACTGACAATAAACTCCTTGAATCTTGAATGTTATTACTTTTTATTGTTATTACAAATAATCTAGTATGCATGCAGTGCGTACTTCGAAGACCAATAGTAACAGCAAACCATTTAAAAATATCTAATAAGGCGTAAAAATAGCTAATGTGAGAACGAAAAGACATCTAGTAGGGTAAAAGCAGGGGAATACATAAGTTAACTCAATAAGAGTGTGGTAATCTATAATCAAGCTACATATTTTGTATCTCTTATATAGCATCTCCATAGAACCATGTAACAATGACACCAGTCTAAATGCTCTACACACCACAATTTAATCTAAAAAAACAACAATTCAATCCCTTCCTTTCATGACCTCGATTAGATTATAGCGTGAATGGGGGTGAGGTCAGCGGCACAGCAGGGGGGTTCGAGAGCACAGCAGTCACCCCCACCCACTCACTCACCCACTCACTCACTCACCCACTCACCCACTCACCCACCCACTCACCCACTCACTCACCCACTCACTCACCCACTCACACACCCACCCCCATTAGCCTACATTACTTCACATTAGGAAAATGTAGTGAAATTATGAGCCTTTTCCCTTTCCGTATTAGTAAAGCCTGAGTCAGGATGGCCTGACTAAGACAAGCTTACATCGTAGGAACGGATTCCTCATTGTCACCTCATTTTCACTGACACACAGACACAGACACAGACACACAGACACACACACACACACACACACACACACACACACACACACACACACACACACACACACACACACACACACACACACACACACACACACACACACACACACACACACACACACACACACACACACACACACACACACAAGGGTGGGAGGCAGGGGACTCATGATGGAAGAAAAACACTCATCTTACATGTGGTGATGGTGTGTGTGTGTGTGTGTGTGTGTGTGTGTGTGTGTGTGTGTGTGTGTGTGTGTGTGTGTGTGTGTGTGTGTGTGTGTGTGTGTGTGTGTGTGTGTGTGTGTGTGTGTGTGAGTGCATGGTCATACCTGAAGTCCGTCCTGGAACTGCACTGCTGACTGCATGGCCTCCTCCAGATGCTCCACTCGCTCTTTCCACATCTTAATCAGAGCCTCATACGAAGAGTTCACCTAGGTCATGACACACACTCAGATATTAACTCATAGGCATAGGCAGAGTTCACCTAGGACACGACACATTCACTCATATATCAACTCATGTCATCTTAATCAGAGCCTCATATGCTGAGTTCACCTAGGACTCGACACACACTCACATATTGATTCATTTCAGAGCATCATAGGCAGAATTCACCTAGATCCATAACACGTACAGTGAAAAATGCAGTGCAAGGCCAGGGGCGTGCTTGCCGTAGGATTAGTGTGTGCGCGTGCACTTTTTGTGTCTGAACGCGCTTCCGTGCAAATTTTATGTCAATTTTGCGCACCGTAGAGCGCTAGTGGCAATGTACACAGACGCGTGCGTATGGTGCGATACAAAACCATAATGGGCAATCTTCTGAACTTCCACAGTGAGTTTGTGGTAAACAATGGTAGAAGACTCGGTCGTATAGTTGCATAGTTTTAGGCAGCAGGCATGTCCCCAGCCTAAGTACTCCAGGACCAAATGCAATCTAGTCTTCCACACAATGATATAATTAAAAGAACGTTTGGATGTTTATTTTAAATGTTTTTCCTTCCTACCTCATCGATACTCTTCTTGATCACAGGCTTGTCTGGTTCTCCGCAGGCAGACATGAGTTCTGCCCCGAGGTTCCTCACGACATCAAGCTCCTCCTGGAGGGCGTCGATTTCCTCTCTGAATCCCTATAGAGTGCACAAACACACACAGAAAAAAACGTTAGCCATTCTTTAAGTGAATTTAAAGTTACAGCGAAAGTGGTGAAAGTGTTTCCTGTTGTTTATTTACACCAAGTGAATTTTATTTGTGATGATCAAATCATATATTATTTTTATAGACAGTGCATTCACTTCCTAAAACATTTTTTTGTCAACATCAACTTGGGGAAACTATCCTTCAAAATCTTTGAGATGATGGAAAATCTGATAATGGAAATATCCATCGTATACATAACATCCTTCAGATAATGGAAATATCCATCCATTTCTTCGTAATTTTTTAGCGCAGGGTTATAAATTTGCTGTTACCAGAATGCCAATGACCAAGTCATAGTGCATTACTAAAGGCCCCGTGTTATGTCATAGTAGTGTAGTACTATGGTAATTAACTTTTCAATGACTATTAACAGCGTGCCACTGGAGGAACGGCGTGCATTATGGGACTACTACAGGCATTAGTTTCCGCTCGCTCAAAATCCTTGAGATTATGGAAAATCTGATAATGGAAATATCCATCGTATACATACGTAGTATCCATGAGATGATGGAAATATCTATCCATTTCTTCATATATTTTTTTTACTCTACATTAGCACAGGGAGTGGCGGAACAATTGCACGCAGGGCCCCAGGGCAAAACACTTACAGGACCCCCCCCCCCCTATAGCCAGCCAAGTCATGATAGGGCCCCCACCACCAATACAACAGTACCCTGGGCCCAGAGGCAAATGCCCTGCTCGCCTTCCCTATAGCTCCGTCCCTGAGTGCAGGCTTTAAGTTTCCGCTCGCTGGCTCACCTCGAGGGTTTCCTGCTGCTGTTTGACGATGGAGGGGTCGACGCCGGGCTCCTCCTGCTCCTTCAGCAGGTCCTGGGTGTCCTTGATGGTGGCCATGAGGGCGGTGTGGTCGCACCAGAACTTCTCCGCCAGGTCCATGACGTCCAGCAGCTTGGACTCCCGCTCCTCCACCAGCGCTTGGATGTCGCTCCACACGAACACCATCTCGTCCAGCTTGTCTTGCACAGCTATGAGTGGAAAAAATAAATAAATAATTAAAAAACATGACCCCACCACATGTAAACCACAAGCAGGGCCGCTGACAGCTTTGGCTAGGGCCGGGGCAAAGTTATCTGAAAGGGCCCCCCACCCAATGCATGCAATGTAATAAGGGCCCAATTCTGGGGCCCCTTTCTCCCTGGGCCCGGGACAATTGACCCCTGTCGGCTTCTCTGACCACAAGCATTCTTACTTTCCTTCCCTCCCAAGGTCACGTTTTGAGGTAAATAACGGCTGAAATTTAATTTCGATCGCGTCTCGTCTTTCAATTTATTTGATCACGGTGCGTGATTAAGCCAGGAGCCAGGAGCGCTGAATAAAAACGACAGGAAAACCAAAATTACCTTCGCAGTGTAATTGGAATGGACACTGTACTGGCTGGCTAAGTCAAGGCTGTGCAGAGTTAACTTGGGGGGGAAAGTTTTACTCCGCAAGGGAGTAGTCATTTCCTTAGTTCCTACTGTTCCCTTAGAGTCGACGCCAAGACCCCAGGATTTCTACAAATCATCACTATCAGCCGCCCAAACGGTATGGACGTATCCGGGTTCACTGGGCCAGGTTTTTAAACTGCAAACACATTCAGGGTTAGTCTGATGTATCATTTCACTGTATGGAAACTGTCGGACAGCGTTAGGAATCGTTTGCCTTGGATTCAGCTTTATGGCTTCATATGTCTTTGCTGATTGGCAGGGGGGCAAAAACATGCACTTCCTGGTTTTCAAAACTGTCTGCTGTAACTGAACTCGATGATGGAGTGAAATAAAATTGAGCAGGGGTGCAAGGTGATGACCAGCGATTGCCAACCTGGATTCACAAGCAAAAATCCGACCTGGCTTTACCCATCCAGTTCAGCTAGGTGCTCATTGGACCAGTAAAGCCAGTTCATTTGGTATTGTTACAATCTAGTTCATCTGGACTGTAACAGTAAATTAATCCAGGCAGTCCGTCACTGCTGGTGGCAGCCAGGCCACATTTGAGGGTACCTTATGGCCATACAAAGACAACGTGCTGTAACTACATATTTTGTCAAAAGTGAGATTACAATGAAAATGGTCTTCATAACACCTCCTTTATCTTGTGACATGCGTGTCCCTATTTTAGAGATATTGCTATGTAAAATTTGCTGTAACTACAATATACAACCTAACACCAAAACTTTGAAGGCATTTTTCTCCATTTCAGTGTTGGCGTAGTTACTAGACATTGCCTCTGTACTTGTAGGGTGCCTTACCTTTGGCAGAGATGTCCTTGTCGGCCCCCTGGGAGCGTGCGATCATCTCCTCGCCGCGCTCCTTGAGGGTGTCGTAGGTGGTCTGCAGCTTCTCCATGTCCACCGTCACCACCTTGTTTTCGGAGATCTGCTCGCGGATCTTCTCCACCTCCACAGAGATGGAGGGAGGCTGGCGAAGGCGCTCCACGATCCGCTGCAGGGACTCCAGCATCGGGTCGATCTTATCGTGGAACTGTGGCCAGACACAGACACAGACACACACACACAACAGCGCATGGTTAGGTCACACCAAACACAACGATTGAACGATAATGAACAACTGAACAATAACTTTGCTAATGTTTTATTTATTTGTAGACATTTTTTGTAGTCTTAAATTAAATTAAAGCATACTTCCACAAGCTAAGGGGAAGTATATTTCATAACAAATTGAGCATGTGGTTCTGTAAAGTCATCAAATATTTGACATCCTTTTAGAAAATGCAATAAAGCAAAGCAAACATGAAGCAAGCAAACACAAACCAAACACCGACATGTGTTTTACAACTCATTCAACCCCACATGTGCATACAAACACACTGTCTGATGAAATGAATGCAACACAAGGTATTTAATTTCAAGCAACGTTCCTGCTTTTTTAATATGAAAACAGACTGCCATAAAAGATATGGCTGATCATGCTAGGTTGGACAGGAAATATCAAATGCATTTTATTTCCACAAGTCTGGAATACAAGAGTTCATTGTTGCTTCGGGCTACGCGACTACATCCAGAACTCGAGTAAAAAACTTGGAGTAAAAAGCCACAAAGCTGGCATGCGGTAACAGACGTCTACGGTTTTTCTTCACTCTTTCAAAGGAAGGAAATGAAAGACATTTCCTTTTTTTGCACTCACTCGAAGCAAGAACATGAAACTCAATGGTTGCATCCCAATATGTGTCCTTGCCTCCTCCACTTGTGCTTGTCTCCTCGTCCCGCCTCCTGGCCCCTCCTCCGTGGAGAAAACGATAAAGTTTCCCCGCTGTCAGCCTCGCCACAACAACTTTTGAGGGACTGTTTTTCATTCACCATCCCAATTGCAAATGAGAAAAAGACTTTACAATTGAGCTTTTGCAAGATATTGAAATATAATGCTGTTGTCAGTGATGTCATCATGACGAGAAGCAAGTGGAGGAGGCAAGTGGAGGAGGCAAGGTCACATATTGGGATGCACCCAATGGTCTATGATAAGGACACTCCAGCTGGGAATTTCCTTTGGCAGCAGCTATCGTTAGGTGTTGTCAAGTCTTTGGGTCGTCATCAAACAAGCCCCCCAAACCCACTCCACCTCCACACCCCCCAAAACACATGAATGGAAACTTTCAACGTCACTCAGCCCCATGTGCTTATGTATGGACTTGGAGGAAAAGCAAACGCGTGATAAGAATCCGTGACCACACCGCAGGCCAAGAGGCAACAGAGTTCAGCGCTCTCCCCCCTCCCCTCGCCAGACGCCATGGCTCACCTGTTTGGTCTTTGGTGGACAATTATTCCAGAACAAATTCAACACGGATGATGGACGAAACATACATTAAAAACACATGGGAAATGGAATGGGGGAAAAACAATAATGAACACACACATTCAGCAAAGAGCACACTAGCAACTGTCCAGTAATGAACTTGAAAGTGAGGTTACACTTTACTTGACTGTCATACAGATGACATAACAGTGTCATAATAGTGTCAAAACAGTGTCATGACACAGTCATGAGCGAGTCATAAACATGGTGTCAGTGTCATAAATGTTTTATGGTCATGAAAAGTTGACATTGTTAGGGCTGTCTTTACCATAACCAAATGTCACTTAATGATAAAGTCATAAAATGTTTATGACACATGAATGACTGCATCACTGTTATGACATTGTTTTGTCATGTGTATGACGCCAGCATCAAGTAAATTGTTACAGAAAGTGAAACTGATATTGACAAAGGAAATGTAAATGGGTGGGGGCATAGTGATGGTAGATGGTAGTGTGCTCACCTGTGTGGATTTAGAGATGGCCTCCTCCAGAGCGGCGGCCCTCTGTGAAACGTCAGCTTTCAATTGGGCATACAGCTTGTCACTCGTCGTATACTTGTCCCTGATTGGCTCCCCCTCCTTTGGACTCAGCTCCAGCAGCTGGGGACCCGTCTTGTTCATCTTGTCAATGTGTGGCTTATGCTCAGCTATCAGCTCGCGCATTTCCTGGGGGGAGAGATAGGAATTGTATATAATTTAAATATAATATAATATAATGATTAATACAGTTCTTAACTGGGTGCTGAATCCCACATACAACATAGATGAGTGAATGAAGCGAAGGACAGCACTCTTCAGATTTTTCTTTGTTTATTCACCTACAGGAAAAAATCTGAAGAGTGCTGTCCTTCACTTTATTCACTCGCCGGTATATAATTATTATAATCATCATCATGTCCATTATGCCCTCATGATGATCCACTTTGAGAAAGTTAATTATCCTTTCAGATAACTATTCTAATGCTACGCCATTACTGTAATGAACTTACGTAAGGCATTTAAAACTTTCATTCATCTTTTGGCCTTAGTCTTATACCTGGCCTTTTCTTAGTATCTTTGACACCTTTCCAAGATTCACACAGTCTCAACACCGTCTGGTAACTATCATGTAGCGTAGTGCTTCTCAATGGGGGCTCTACAGCCCCCTAGGGGGCGTAGGGGACCCTGGGGGGCGGGGGGTGTTTGGGAAGGATACAGCTGAGAAGGGGCAGTGAATAGTTGTAATTGGTAGGCATTAGTTATTTTATATTTTACTACTAAGGGGAGGTATTGGCAGGCTTATGATGAGGTCAAGGGGGTGTTGTGAGGCTTATGATGAGGTCCAGTCCAGGGGGTGTTTGTTTATTCAAAAAAGGTTGAGAACCACTGATGTAGCCTGTCATTAAATCAAAGTGCTACCTTAGCCTACAGGTTGACCTTCATGTGTCACACTGTTCCCGAAACCAAGCTCACAAGTTCCCCTCTCCTCTCCCCCTATGACTCATCCAGCCAGCCATAATCATCCTCCGTCTCCTCTTACACTCAGGGTTTTGGTGACAAATTACTCGCATAGATACACAGGTTGGAGCTACTGAACCTCTGCCAATATTCATCATATTTATCAAACAGTTGGACTTTCCCTCTCTGGAACAACATAACCTAGTAGGACACAGCACCTTTTATGAACTAGCTGTTACCAGAATGGCAATGACCAGGTCGTAATGTGCTACTAAGGGCCCTGTGCACTGTAATAGTGGTGTAGTTAAGTTTTTCAGTGATCATTACAGCGTTCCACTGGTGGAACATCGTGTGTTAAAGGGATATGCCACTATTTTGGGGCTTAATACAGTTAAAATCGTTGGCCAGGGTTTATAAAGGTGGTAAAGTGTCTTATTTTTCATGTAAGCCGTTGTCTTGCTTTAAGACAAGTTAAAAGAGGGAGCATGTCGCTAAGCTAATGAAAGTCAATGGATCCGTGTAGCATGCTACAATGCTACATGGATCCATTGACTTTCACTAGCTTAGCGACATATTCCCTCTTTTAACTTGTCTTAAAGCAAGACAACACTTAACATGAAAAATAAGACACTTTACCACCTTTATGAACCCCAGCCAACGATTTTAACTGAATTAAGCCCCAAAATAGTGGCATACCCTTTTAAGGCTAACCTGAAATTCCCTGACCTGAGCGGACCCGGCCCAGCCTGTGATGACTAATGCTCCTATCCAGCTATTATCTGTGTCGTCTTACCTTCAGGGGAAAAGCTGAAACCTGGACAGTCTCATAACACCATGAATACCACACTCTTTGCTACCTCTGATCTGTCAGTTCCTTAACAGTGATCTATCTATCTATCTATCTATCTATCTATCTATCTATCTATCTATCTATCTATCTATCTATCTAGCCATCCATCCATCCATCCATCTTATCTCCTCACCCTCAGCTCCTCCTGCTGCTGTCTGAGGGCCTCGTATTCGATGGCAGGTGCGGGCAGCTGGGTGAAGTTCTTTCGTGTCTCCTGGAGCCAGGGCCACAGCTCCTCATAGGTCTCCCAGAACTGGCCCCCCAGCGCCTGGGCACGCTCCAGCTGGCGGCACCGCTCCGAGTTCAGCTGGCTCACCACGCCGTACTTGTCCAGCAGCGACTGGATCTTGGCCTGGGGTGGGGCAGGGGCAACAAAAAAATCATGGCATGGCTGAACATCAGCACAATGGAGCTGAATGCAAAATCAAAAACTGTATTAAACAAAGCAGAAAAAAGTCAAACTGGGAACACTGATGATGGGCTAGACCCGAAACGTTTGTCCCCTGTCTGTCGGTTTTATTTACTTTTTTCGGCTTTGTTTAATACAGTTTTTGATTTTGCATCCAGCTCCAGTGTGCGACTCCTTTTTTCCTTTTATCATACTGCTCTTGGAATTACGCACCGAGCGATACGCACAGGATAAGACATTGGCGCGGACGCCACCCCACCATTACTGAACATCAGCACACACATTTCACATTTCTTGAAAAAGAAGGAAAAATCTGCACACTGTTGCTGCTCACCGATTTATTACGTAAACACGTTTCAACCACAGCCGGTCTTTGTCAGGTGTATGATATACCTGATGAAGACCGCCTGAGGTCGAAACGTTGTGTTTAATAAATGGGTGTGCAGATTTTTGCGGCAACTGTGTGCGGATTTTCCGTTCTTTTTTTCACATAAAAATGCACCTCATATCATTGCATAGCAAGGCATAGAGCGCTATAGCACTGTCTGTAAATGTGTGTGTATATTTGTGGCTATATACATGCCTAGGTTTGTGGTGATCATGAATATATGCATTTGTGCAACACTGAATCCGTTCATGTTTAACCAGTTCCACAGGCCGTTTGTCTTTATAATATGATCCAAGAGGTGAGCATGTGAGGATCATGTTGCACAGCATGAGGCCAAACATTTGAATCCCATCTCTACCGGCCAGACTGCTGGCTAAGAGGAGTAGTAGTGGAGATTTATTCATAGACTTAAGCCGTGTTTTGCTTGGGTACGGGACTAAAATTATGGTCTGTCTATCTGTGTTTTTCACATAAAAAGAGCTCCATATAAAAAGCTCTGCATGAACACAGTAGAGAACTGTCAGAAGACTACAATCTGTAAATTTCCCATTTGTATATGTGCGGGTACATAAGTCTACATTTGTCCATAAATGACATGAAACCTTTAAGTTTCAGTTTGGCCAGTTCCCATTCCAGTTTGTCTTTTATTCTAATCCAAAAGCCGAGCAAAGCCTGTGAGTATCATATTGCAAGGCCAAGAAAACTGAATCCTATGTCTGCAGGCTAGGCTGTTGGCTGAGAGGATCAGTAGAGGAGCTTTACTCATATAGTCTGTTACACAGTAAAAAAATAATAATGCAGTGTTAATTCAACACTGTACTCTGGAGTACTCTGTACTGTACTGCACTGTACACGATGTTACATCAACTCTTCAAGTGTTGCATTACGTAACACTGTTTTTTTTTTTTTTACTGTGTAACAGAGTTTTAATCAGAGGATCAGTAGATGAGTTTTATTCATAGAGTCTAATACACACTTCAGTAATTCTGTGTTAATTCAACACAGAGCGTGCTCTGGGACCACATACTGTACTACACTGTACAGTCGAAGATGTTACATCAACTCTTCAAGTGTTGCATGATTTTTTTTACTGTGCAGCAGAGTTTTATTCCTAGAGTCTGCTGTGGCATGCTCTGGTGTTGTTTATCGTGCTGGTTGAGCCGTGCCGTACCTTCAGGGCCTGTTTTTCACCCTCATCCTTGCTGCTCATGATGGCCTCTCCTGTTTTCACAATGTCGTCCACCGAATCTTTGTGTCTCATAACGTCCATGGAAAATCCCTAACAAAGAAACAGAGAAGGGGAGAGAAGGGAAGACGAGCAAAGTGAGTGAAAAAGATGTAAGGAGAAGAAAGACAAGAGAGGGATAGATAGATAGATAGATA